>NW_026604657.1:0-16733 GCF_024763615.1 Phlebotomus papatasi
TATTTATTAGAATCTATTAAGCTAGAAGAAAAAGGTGATAAAGGAAAAAAGATTGGTGAAGCAACATTACGGAATTTTGATAACAAGATAATAATTCACTGGAAAGATGGCTCTCAAACAACTTGCCATACTAAAAAACAAGGTGATCTTCCTAGTACAAAAGTTGATTTCGTAAATCAAAATATTCAAGCAGCATGGAAAATGGCGCGGGGTAAATCACTATAGATCACTCAGTAATAACCTTAAGTGTTAATAATGATAAAGAGAAATTAAGGTTAGACACCTATATAGCTGAAAAATGCAACATATCACGCAGTAAAGCTCAAAGATTGATACAAAATGAGCAGGTGAAATTACTTGGCACACCGATAATTAATAATGACTACATAGTAAAACCAGATGAAGAATATGTGGTGCATCTCGTTCAACCTGACATATCCACATCAATTGAGCCTAATTATGACATAAAACTTGATATCATCTATGAAGATGAGGACATTATAGTTCTGAGTAAACAGAGTGGATTAACAGTGCACCCTGGTGCTGGGACAAACAATGATACGCTCTTGAACGCAGTTATCGCTCACCTTGATGTAAGACTAGGAATTGTTCATAGACTCGATAAAGATACTAGTGGACTTATGGTAATTGCAAAAAATGAGGAAGCCCATAGTTTTTTGTCTGAATTGTTATCAAATCGTAAAGTAAAGCGGGAATACTTAGCAGTAGTTTGGGGAACATTATCTTCCCAGCAGGGAACTATAGAAACTAACATTGCTCCAAAGCGTGGTAATAAAGAAATGATGTGTGTTACAAAAACAACCGGAAAATTAGCAATCACTCATTACTCAGTAGAGAAAGTTATAGGACAAGCAAGCTTGGTTAAATGCACTTTAGAAACAGGTAGAACACACCAAATTCGAGTCCACATGAGCCACATAGGACATTCTATAGTTGGTGATCAAGTTTACGGAAAAAATAGTAGTAAAAGCATAAAATATGCTAAAAACTCTAGTTTTATTCGTAATTTCAATAGGCAAGCACTGCATGCTTATACACTTGGCTTATACCACCCAAAAAGTAATAAATACATGGAATTTGTCTCTGATTTACCGCAAGGTATAAAAACTTTAATTGGTGAGTTTGAAAATATACCTAAGAAAGGTTTACCTGATTTTTGAAGTATAAAATCAATGGCATAATTGCTGGTATAGCTAACCCAAGAAAGGTTTCCCTACGTCATACCGCGATTCATTCGCGGTATCTCTAGATCCCGCTAACGACTTACTATTACCCACAAATATAAATGTTTGTTGCATAGCTCTTAATGGCATAACTTTTGCTTGAAATAACTGTTTATATGGTGCAATTTACAGCTTTTAGTTGCTAAAATTATAACTCTTAGTTTAATAATTTTAATCTAATAAGCTTTCAGGTTAATAAAATTAAATTATTTGAGTAAATACAATACTATGTTTTTATTTGTGGGTAATAGTAAGCGCTAACGAGCAGCGGGATGACGAATTTTTGTTTTTCAAATTGTAGGTAAACCTAAGTCACTTTAGCTATATATATCTTTGGCTGAAATAAATTAAGATTTACTGCAGCTACAATAAGTACTCTTGTTATTGCATTTTGGTGTTAAGTCAGGATAGAACGTAAGTATAGCATCATTCTTTCTTACAAACACTGATTGATAATTGTCATCTTCCATTTTATATAGGCACATTCCATCTTTTCCTAATTCCTTGAACGCCTTAGTTGCAGAAATTAAAATATCATCGGCATGAAGGTTATATGCGTATCCATTTGGGCATTTAACTTTCACTTCCCCATCCTTACCCAAATATTTCATTCCAAATGTATAAACTGGTGGCTTAATATCTGATTTATTGCATAGGGACTTGTCATTCCAAATTGCACCTGCCCATTTATCTTCTTGAGCTTCAACGTATCTACCTACAAAATGCATACCACCTAATTTGACTGCTAGTACAACATTGCATAATTCTATTATGGCTATTTTGATCAAAATTTGCAAGACTTTTTATGCGGAATACTATATACAAGTGATTGTGATTGATTTCAATTTGATGAATCAACATTCTAATAATATTTTGTTTAGTCTGCCAATCCACTTGATCAAGCTTTGATTCAACACTTGAGGAAAAGTTTTTCAAGCTATCTGTAACAAGGCTCAATTCTTGTTGTAGTTTTTTTTGATCAAGCGTTCTTTCTTTCTCTTCTTCAATTTCTTTCAAATGCTGTTTCATTGTTGTGATTCTTGGTTCAAATTCTTCTTGGCTTATAAACCCTTTAGCATAGCTATCAATAAATTTTTTGATACTTAATCTTAACTTACTTTCTTGCTTTTCACGTGTTTGATTATGTAAAGGTTTTTTGTTCTCTGATAATCTACGTTGATATTCATTTGCAATCCTATCTGGCTCTTTCAAGATACTCTTGACTTCTTCCCATATAACTCCATCTAATATATCAGTGCGTATTGATTTATTATCGCAGATTTTATTGCCATTGAATTTGCTAGAGTTTGTATCAGAGCAACGATAGTAATAATATGTCGACTTTTTATGAACGTGGTTTGTACCACAATAAGTATATTGACAACGTTGACATACCATTAAACCTTGCAATAAATATGTTTCTCTTCTTTGTCGTACTCTTGCTCTTTGCCTATTTTCAGTTAGTTGTGCCTGCACTGAATCAAATAAATGCTCATTGATTATTTTTGGTACTGGAATATAAGTCCAATTCTCTTTGTCACTATTAAAGCGACCACTTTTAAGTTTACCACAAGTTCCTTTTTTTGATTTTTTTACTTGTGGTTTTGAGCATGTCCTAGTTTTACCATAAGCTGCTTGTCCTATATAAGCAGGATTTTTTAACATGTTCCAAATAGTGCTCCTTTTCCAATACCTTTTTCCTGTTCGTGTCATTACCGGTATCTTATTCAGTTCATGTACAACTTCTCCTATACTTGCTCTTTCTTGGCCAACCCGACTAAATATTTTACGCACTATATTTGCCTCTTCTTCATCAACCTCAAATTGAGCACTTCCTTCACCTACATGTTTTGCTATGTAGCGATAACCGTAAGGCGCCCTACCCATCACACTTATACACCCAGCTTTGGCCGCATGAAGTTTACCTTTACGGTTTCGTTCCATAATCTTTGCACGTTCATACTCTGCTATTGCTCCCTGAATCTGTAGAAATAAATGGGAATCCGGATTATCATCAAACTTATGATTCAAAAATACTATTTCAGATCCAGCCTTTTTAAACTCTTCGAGTAAGATCATTTGATATGAAAATTTACGTGATAGCCGATCAGGTGAATGAATATATATCTTATCAATCTTACCTTCTGCTACTCTATCACGTAAATTTTCTAAGCCAGGACGTTCTAAATTTGATCCACTATAACCATTATCGACAAACTTATGCTCATCTAATAACTCATGTCCATCACTACCAATGCGACGCTCCAATTCTACAATCTGACTCTCTATCGTATTCTCCTGTGCCTGTTGTCTTGATGAAACTCTTGCATACAAGCTTACGGTTGTCATTTTCTTCTACCTCCTTTGTTTTACATTTCAATAATTGTTCATAAGCATCTGCTAGATATGTATCTGCCAATCGATTAGGCTTATAACCCCAATAAATAGCCAACTCTCCTTTTTGCATGTTTTTCTTCCTGTGAATTTTTTTATAGGTTAGGAGACTTCTATTAAACTAAACCAATGCACACCTTATGTCTCGTTTAAGAAAGCTATCTAGTTCACGCAAATTCTCCCTAATAAATATACAAGATTTGAAGAAATTATGTCCAAAAAATCTTTGCCTAAATCATCATATTATGTATAACATGGCTTATTTAATATGTTATGGAGATTTATCCAAGTCATAAATTCTGGGAGAGCGACTTAGAAGTTCCTGTTAACCTTTTATTAGATCGTTTTCAGGATTCTAATATACGTCAGTCTTGGTTAGATTCCCTTTCTGGTAAACAACTGAGCATTATTTTTCAGCATTGCTTTAAAAATCATTTAAATGGACAACTTTTTCAAGACGGAGACTACGATGATAGATCCACTCAACAAAAACGTAAGATACTTGCCAGTTACTCTGACTCTCTTTTTAACTATTATCTCATTAGCTACTTTGATCGTACGAAACTTGAAGCTACAGTCAGTGAAGTAGCAAGATTTGCCCTCACTCAAGAGTTAATGAGATCGTACCTGATAAAAAATAATACTAAGTATGATAAAAGATCCTTGTTATTTTTACTGTTTCACATAAATTGTGAACTTCTAAAATCTGTCTATCACTTTGATAAAGTACAAAAGAGAGGTTTCGTATCATTTGCTCTACAGAAATCACCAAGACAAATAAACACTTCATTCAAGGAATTTATGTCACAAGAAGCTGTAGAGCAGATACTGAAGTTTGAAAACCAATTGCAGGGTTTTTTCCATCATCAAGATCGGATATATATGTTTGTACGTCGAGGAAGTGACATGGATTTACTGCTTAATTCAAACAAAGTTGTTCATGGTTATAAACCTGAGTGGATGATTTTAGATTTCTCTCTTGATGGCACTCAGGTTAATCTCTGTGCTAAAAATACTAATAAAGCTGTGGAAATAGCAAATAGCATTGTAAGTGGGTATTTTGACTGCGAATGTACTTTTGTAAATATACAAGATAAGAACTTTCCATTACAAGTGCACAAATTTCTTCAAGCATGTATAGATGGTTCTGACTCTGACATTTGTATATTTGAGTTAAATTTTAAGTCAGATTATTTTAAAAATAGTAATACATATCTTACTTTAAGTGTAAAACCGTATGATCCTATTGCACCAGAGTTACATATTTTAAAGCCAGCTATTGGCAACATACTACAATCTATTCAATCAGCTAAAGTAATGTTCCAAAACAAAAAGGTAACATTTTCTTTCAAAATAAGTGGGGAAGTTTATTATTCAGAGCATCCACTTAATAAAAAAGAAAGAGAGGACCTGAAGAAACATATGGAACAATCTTATGGTCTTAAAATCCTTTCACAAGCAAATTGCTGATCTTTTAAGTTCAAGTGGTTCTTGGGTTAATCCAAGTCAAAATCACATTAAAGCAGCAAGATACTTATTTGATCTTGGATGGATACAAATGCAAGAAAGGTATTATATTGTTTGTTCTCGTGAAGAAGATCATCTTGATTGGCCAAATGTAATTGATCCAAATTGTAGCAATGAGATTTTCATTGATCCAGACTTTGATGAAGCATGTGATGACGCTATTTGTGAAAACTGTTCTCGTCATATTTTGCCTAATACTTATAAAAAACAGAGATTTCATCTCTTATCCATATACTTAAATATAGAGAAAATCATAGACTGGTTTGAAACAAAGTTGAATGATTCAAGACTTATGTGGGAAAAAGTGGAAAAAGGAGTTTATTATATTTGTAATCAAGGTCGCATTGTAAATCTAATAATCCTTGATTTTTGTACTGATGCAATATTTCTAACTATAGATAAACTTAGAGTCCATCCAACAGTTCTCATTACTCTAAAAAAAGATATACCGAATCTATTATTGAGCCTATATGTAGTGCAAATGGTAGAACTATTTTGTCAGCTTAAGACTTTAACTGAGATATTTCAAGAAGCAGCTAAAAGAGGAGTACCAGAGGTAGTAGAAAATACTTCTTTGCAAGTTTTACCAGCTTCATATATTTCGCTTAAACGTGTTGAACCAATTGTGCCAACAAAGCTTTTGGAGTTACAGGTAGTTAAAGGTATGGTATATGTTAATAGTATTGAAGTCATAAATAAAAAAGCTCCATCATGTCTTAATATCTTTCGAATATTATTTAAGCAATTTTTACATGACTGCGAGAAAGAGCTACCACCTGAAAAACATACACTTCTCAATATTAATCAGTTAGAAAAACTCTTGGGACTTAGTTTAGAAGCAGATTTAGAACATCAAATCAGAAAACCATTAAACAAGATGCAAAAAACGATCAAAGCTACATTGGCTGAGAAATTAGGATTAAGTATTGAACGTGATGATGTAATACAAACCCTTGGTTGGCAAAGATCATCATATGGTTATCGTATTAACCCTTTTACTTTGACTATAAAAAAATAGAATTTCCTGATTTTAAAAATTTTCAGCTCCATGAGTAAATTTTCCAACTCCACGTGCAAATGGTCCTGTTTTTACATCAAGCCATTTATCCTCTTTTGAACCATTAGCCATTCCTTTAACTATTTGCTTTGCCTGTAAAAGCTCTTGCACTATACGCTCTAGTCTATCCCTTCCCATACTATGAAAAACTTCAGGCAATCTATGTCGTTGTTTATGTATTCCTGCACTTCCTGTATGAGTAAATGGATGTCCTGAAATAGCAGCTCGCGCAATTGAATCAATAAGATATATTTTAAGATCTTTATCGCTAATATTTTGAGCTTTTAATTGTTCAGTAATGTCTTCCAATAGCCCTGTTTCTTCATTTCTTAGGTAAGTGCGTATGGTACGATCAGCCAGGCCATTTGCCTTAACAACAGCTCCATAAAATAGTGCATTTTGTCTTGGGATTTTTCCAATTGACCTAAAAATCATTGGTTTAGTCATATCTTCAACAGGCCAAAAAGCAAAAGAACACCTGACTCCATTTACGAGAGCAGAAGTACCTCGAATAGCATCTCGTGCTTGCTCTACTGTTGATATAGGCTTTTCTCCCTTCAGCTTTCTCATATGATGTGCAGTAATTATTGAAGCTCCAGTGCTACATGCTAAATCAGATAATAAACACATGAGATAATCCCCTACTGCTGGGTCAGCATTTAAATCTGCATGAATGAAAGAAGCAAGGGGATCAAATATAATGAGCTTTAAATCCTTTATTCTGCTCAGCTGCTTCATTACCAACTCAAATTCTGGAGATATTTCTACAACTTTACCGCGAACATTCTTAAGTATGGTAAATGATCCTCCTATATTTGGCAATGGTACAATAAATAGCCTATCTTTATATTTTAATCTCTCGCATTTTGGATCAAGTCGTTCTAAGCGACGATGTATTTCATTTGTATCATCCTCTGCGGAAAATACCACCACAGACCCATGTTCAGTAACAGGTGGGCCAAATCCACACACCTGGTCTATGCTACTTGCAACCTTGAGGGCTAGGTCAAGAAGAAGCATACCTTTGCCTGTATCTCCCATTGCAGCCAAAATGGAGGTTACACCCAAAGGAAATAATCCTTTAACCAAGAATCTTTGCTTTGGTACTGGACCTACAAAACGCTCTACACTCCAGCTGAAAATATCAAGTGGTGGTTTAATAATTATTTTTCTTGAGTTTTTTTCAATAAATTCCGAAACATTTATTCCCTCTAACAGACAATCAGCAGCATCCCAACTCCTTGGTTTATTCGGTGGAATCTTAAGCGTAGCAAGTGATGCAACACCAAGTTCTAAAAGCTTCTTTTCAGCGTTTTTGGCATATTTATTACCTGCTTCATCATTGTCCGGCCAAATGATAATATGTTTACCTTTTAGCGGAGTCCAATCTGTTTTATCAAGAGTAGCATTTGCTCCAAACATTGCTGTTGTTGCAGTTATTCCTTTCTCTATAAGTGCTTCTGCGCATTTTTCTCCTTCAACCAGAATAACCTTATCGGACTTTAAAATACCTGGAATATTATAGAGAGGTCTTATCTCTGGCTCTTTGAATCTTTGTTTTTTAACATCAAATGGTTTAAACTGTTTTTTCTCTAAAGGAGGATCATAACGATAGACTATTACAATCAATTGGTTATTTTCATCGTAGTAATTCCAACTACAAGTCAGATATTGTTCTAGATTTCTGATATTGTTTTGTTTCTTAAGACCAAGCCATTCACTTATTGAAGCCATTACTTCAGGAAATTCTATTTTGGCATTTTTCCCATGTACCGTTGCCCAAAGGTCAATAATGTCACCGCCTTCTCCTGTTGCAAAATCTTTCCATAATCCAGCTCTTTCGCCTGTTAATTCTATTACAGTACTTTTGCCTTTGTTACCCTGTACATCACCTACATAAAACTTATCACCACGAAATGTCCCTCTTGGTAGTAGATGAAAAAGACAAGATCTGATATTTTGCAAAAGCTGAGTCTTTAGCTCTACCATAGTATCCGTTTTTTGCGGACAAGTTAAGCCGTAGCTATAATTTTAGAATTCTGCCAACGCCCATTTACCCTGCTAATGAATTTTGCTGGTATTGATTTACCGTTTCTTAGTTCATATACTACTTGCAAGACATTTGCACGTTTACTTGGTTGAAACATTACAATACCAGATGTATAAAAGCTTCTTAAAGCATTAGCACCAATTAAAGCTTGAAAAGGGCTTTTTGCGAGTGTAGCTGTCGATACTTTTCTGGTATGACGTGTAATAATGATTCCAGCCATAGGATTAATCACAGAACGTAGTCTTTCTATTCTGCTTTGCAGGCCAGAAAATATATTTTCATAGTCCAGAGAATCCAAAACGATAAGGTCTATCATTTTGATATCAAACTTTTCTTTTATAATATCTTTTATTTTCTCTATACCTTCATCATTTAAAGTTAATCTCATCTTTGTAGTAACAATCAAGTTTTCCTCTGCTAGATTTGGCAACCTTTGATTAGTTATGATTTGTTGTATGCGTTCCCTGATGTAATTGTACTCCATTTCATTTTGCAGATAGATTATTTTTAGTGGCCTTGCTGACTTCATCTTAAGAAACGACACTCCTGCTGCAAGATGTGCAAGCAAAGAGAGAAGAAAATAACTTTTGCCAACCTTTGGCGTACCACCAATGACTAAAAGACCACCTGGAGTGAGAATTCGTGGAGCTATTATATCTTCTGGTATTGGTGATTGATCACTTAAGTACTGCTTTACAGAAAATATTTTTTCTTCTCTTTTCCCCCCTTTTTTTTCTCCACTCTTTGATTTTTTATTGAGCCACTTTCTAGCAGAATCTATATCACCTTTAATTAAAACCCAAAGATCAATAATATCACCACCAGTTCCTTCAGTAAAATTACGCCAATCACCAGCTTCCTTACCTACTATTTTAACTGTAATTGTATTTCCATTTAAGTCTCCAATATAAGTTTTTTCTCGGTAAAACTCACCATTTGGAAGTAGGTAAGGAACACACTCCTTGATATTATCAATTAATAACATCTTTAACTCTTTTTGCTTTTTAGACATAAAATTCCCATACATATTTTTCATACGTGTAAAGTTGAGATTAGCTAGCTCACAAACAGTTTCAAAAGATTTTGAATTCAGCCAATTAATTGCTTCTTCTCTTAGCTTTGGGTTTTTTCCTACTGCGTCCTGAATACCTCTAGTAACGACAGCAGACCAAAGCTTTTCCTCGTCGTACTTCAAAATGGTACTCTGTCAATTTCATAATTTTTGCGGTATTCTGGAGTAACTACCGAGGCAATTTTGTTCTTCTCTCCATATTCATCAGTTATAACACCTACCTTTACTGTAAACTCTAAGCCATTTAATTCTGCAACTGAATTTAACTTACGAGCAAGGATTGCATTTTCTGAGTTATCATGTGGATGAATGTCACGTGCCGATTCCAAGATACTGCGAAGCATAGAACGACCCATTTCTCCCCAAGTATCTTCTGCTTTACTACTTTTAATACCAATTATTTGATAAATTTTGTGCTTTGCGTATGGGCCTTCAATAACGGTAAATTCTGTATTTAAATAAATGCTACCGGTAGTGGGGCTTTTAGTAAACCAATGCTCATAACCTCCAGGCTTGATTGTCATTTTTACCTTTACTATTGTACCTTTTGGTATCAATCTACTTTGCGGTTTTACAGTGTTAAAATCAGTTAATAGGTTTTGTAACATATATCACTCTCCATGTTTAAATTTTAAAACTTGCTTTTAATCTTTGTAAGCAGCTTGCCTAAATGCGGTTCTTCAACCATACTCAGGCGTCCACTGCGGTCTTTAGCTGGGTATCCCCAAGGGTTTAAAGTGTGGCAAACAAAAGAGCGTTTCTCCGTTCCATCATCTCTCTTGATTCCAACCATACTGATTACTTCATCAACTATTCCAGGAATCTCACTAGCAGTTTTAGTCCCTTCGCATTGAGGTAGCCAAATTGGACGATTGAAATCATCGAGATATTGACCTAAAGTGCCAACTATGATGATGTCTTTGTCTCTGATGTGTTGAAATTGATTGAGCCAAGCCATCATTTCCTGAGCAAGTAATCCATATGCAGCTCTCATGTCCTGTTTTCCCGATCTCTCAGAAAAAGCCTCAGGTTGCATTTTTGCCCATAATAGACATAAACGTGAAGCAACGGTTATACTATCTACAAAGATGCATCGGTATTTAGAAAACTCAGGGAAAAGATCTTTGTACTTACCAGATACATGTTCATGGTGTCTTTGGCTATATGCTTGATCATACTTCAGCGCAGGATTAGGCCCCCCTATAAGACAAGCAATATCTCTAGCTTCATTCCAAGTGCGAAGACTAATTGAATCTCCTTGCCAATCTTGAACAGCAAGAAGCCCTGCTTCAAAATCAAGGCAAAGTGTTGGTTCATCTACGGTCTTTAGGAGACTTGTTTTACCAATACCATAAGGACCAAAGATGACCATTTTTACAGTTGATATTGTTTGCAATCTTTCATTATTATTCAAAATTTTAAGAACCATTATTTATCCATGCTACGATGTATATATATACAAGAAAGGCAAAAATTTTGTTCAATTTTTCTTTTTGCCTTCGTAGTAAATAGGAGAAAGTTTGGCACGTATCTTCTTGATAATATTGTTTAAAGTGGTTCTTGAAACGTTGTTCATTTTGGCAACTTCATGTAAGTTAAAAAATTTAAGTTGCTCACATATATTTTGCCATTCCTTTGGTAAAACCGAGATCATATAGTCTACATCAATGCGTTTTGTTATTTCACCCTCAAGTAGCTCTGTTACATCGATACTAATATAGTTATTGATATCGCGTTTTGCACATCGCTGTTTCTTTAACAGGTTAATAGCTTTATTTTCAGTTAATCTTGCTACAAAGGTGTTAAAGCTACTTTTATCTTCATCATACTGATCAAGGCATGGCCAAATTTCACAGAAGAGTTCTTGCTCAAGGTCTTCGTTATTCTCATCAATAAAGCACTTAGCAAGTTTTAGTCTATAGGCTTGGTATTTTACGTTTTTAACAATTATAGCTATATTTTTTAATTTCATGGTTTTCCCTAAAACAAATTAATGCTTTAAGGATGGAAGTTATTAATGCCCTTATGTAGGACAGGAGCAAAAATAAATAATACTGATGCAATTTTTAATCTATTGATATTCTATTGTTTTTTTTTGAGAATAATACTGATGCAATTTAAAATAATACAGTTCAGGTTTTTGGAACCTATTTTGAATGGATTTCAAAGAATGGGTAGCTCAGGCTTCCTAAAGTTATATTAAAAACATATAAGAATTTCATATTTTGAAATTCAATATCACCTAAAGAGCTAAAAATGTGGATTTCGCTATTAAAAGAATAGCTTAAATTTTTAAGAGGAAAATAGTTGAAAAGTATGCTCTCTATAACCTTAAGTTCCGTTCCTAATTACTGGCTTCCTAAATCAGGAATTAGGAAGCAGGAATCTAGAATTAGCCTGTATGGCGGGTTTTCACCATGCGTTCCTAAAACCGTTCCTAGGAACGGCATATCTGAAGTCCGCCAATATGGAGGATTCTAGCTTCCTGAAACCCTTATATATAATATATATATAATACATATATAAAAATATACACATATATAAAAACATATAAAATATAAGAGTAGAATAATAAAAACCTCTAAAAGTAGAGAAACCCGTTTGAAAGGTCTTCAAATTCAAGAATTATAAAAAAAAATTCCTAAAAATTTGAAGATTTTTTGGACGAAAATTTTTCAAATCTTGTATATATATGTACACAACAATTGAAAGGCTTGGTAAACAAACTGGCTGTAAAAGAGTTTTTATGTTAGTTGTTAAATTTCGAAAATTAAAGATTTTTTGGACGTAATTTTTTCAAATCTTGTATATATATGTACTCGACAATTGAAAGGAAATGCTCACCCTAGATCTTGGCAAACAAACCGGCTGGACTATTTTAAATGATGGAATAGTGCAAAGTGGAAGTAAGAGTTTTCATGTTAGCAGGTTTAGTGGTGGTGGAATGCAGTTTTTAAATTTTCGTAATTGGCTTAATTCACTTAAGTATAAATTTCCAGGCATTGAAGTTGTATACTTTGAAGAAGTGAGAAGACACTTGGGAACTGATGCTGCACATATCTATGGAGGGTTTTTAGCACACCTTTCTGCTTGGTGTGAAGAAAGTAATATTCCCTATCAAGGTGTTTCGGTTAAGACTATTAAACGTTTTATAACTGGTAAGGGAAATGCAAGTAAAGCTGATGTAATTGAAGCAGTGCAGGAAAAGGGTTTTTGTCCAATGGATGATAATGAAGCAGATTCTTTAGCATTAATGTTCTATGTTATGAATTTTAGTAAAGATTTTAATACATTAGAAATATCATAAAAAGTGGGTCCTTTCAGCCATACTGGCGGATTTGGTGGTCCCGACCTCAGGCCTTCTTTAGCGTTAGACATATTTCAAATGTTAACTACTTACAAAGTTATAGCTGATCAGTGTCAAAAAAGGAGAAAAAAGGTGAAAATTACGCAAGCAGAATGGGCAAGGGAAAAAGGGTTTTCGAGGCAATATGTCTGTTCTTTAGTAAAAAAAGGAATAGTTGAGCTGGAAGATGGACTTATTGACCGAGAACAAGCAAATGAAGCGGTAGCAGCAATAAGAGATCCAAGTCAACCACTGAGAAGAAAAAACTATTCAGAAAGCGGAGAAAAACTTTCCACGATGTTGCTTAAAACGCGAATAAAAAATGAAACCGAACGTGGTAAACTTTTGGAAGCTAAAGTGAAAGCTGAAATAGGCAAATTTGTGTCAATTGAAGAGGTAAAAACTGAAGCATTTAACGTAGCAAGAGTTGTCCGTAATAATTTGCTTAATATTCCAAATAGAGTTTCAGCACTACTTGCATCACTGAGTGACACTGAAAAGATTCATATGGCGCTAACTGAAGAGATTACAAACTCACTCGAAGAATTATCTAACACTAAATTTCAAATATAAAAAGATTTTGAATATAAAATGACTGATAACTTAAGTTTAGAGTTAATAAAGTGTCTCATCAATCAACCTGGATTAGATGTTAATGTTAGAGGATTAAATGGAAAGACACCACTACATTGCGCTATAGAGTTTGATGAATTAAGTATGGTAGATCTGTTACTCACGAAAAAGAACATTAATCCTTTTGTTGAGGACAATGAAGGCAAAACCTCCTTAGATTATGCCAAAGAAGGTAAAAAAGCAGAAATATTACAAGCATTAATCAATCACAAATACGGATCAGAACAAGATAGCTTACTTCATTTAGCTGCAATGATAGGTGAAATTAATGCAGTTAGATATTTGATCAGAAAAGGTATTGACGTTAATGTACGAAATGCTCTGCATCATACTCCATTACATCTAGCAGCAGGCATAGGACATGAAAATGTTGTCAAAATTTTAGTGGAAGAAGGAAGCGCTGAAATAGATGTCTTTGATGCACGAAATCAGACACCAATGCACTATGCAGTTAATAACAAGAAGTTGGAGATAGTAAAGTTATTACTGGAGCTAGGAGCAGATGTAAATAGCGCACGTGTAGGACAAAACTCGATGAAATTATCACCTGTGCATATAGCTGTAAGTAATACTAATTACGATGAAAGGGATTTATGTCTTGATATTCTCAAATGCTTAATAAAGGAGCCTAATGCTCAAGTCAATTTGCAGGACTACGAAAATAGAACACCTCTACATTACGCTGAAAGACTTAAAACAATAGAGGTCTTACTAACGCGAGAAGATATAGACCCTCTGGTAAAAGACGATAGGGGCAAGACACCATTTGATTACGCTAAACCTGAGATAAAGAAGGCTTTGATGAGTAATAAATACGGTTCTGAAAAGAATAGTCTACTCCATTTAGCTGCACAAAGAGGAGAAATTGAGCTTGTAGATGCAATCTTAAAGGAAGAAATTGATATTGATATTGTAAATAATAAAGGTTTATCACCTATTTACCTTGCTGCAGAAAAAGGACATTTACATGTAGTAAAATTACTACTGAAAAAAGGAGCAAACTATACACCTGTTTTGCACTTAGCAATCAAGTCAAATAATTTAGAGTTACTTAAAGTTTTATTTACTGAAAAAAATGGAGCGTTACTCTGCAGAGATACCGTTGTTAATTTTCCAACCCTTCATAATAAATATATAGCACAGAGAGAAATAGCAGATAAAAGGATGAAAAAACATAATAATATTATCTGCATCTGTATTACAGTTAGCGCAGTAGCAATGGCAGCATATATAGGTTTAACAGCAACAACAATAAGCAGTACAATCATTTTTGCAACAACAACAGGAATACTTGCGCTTATTATAGCAATAATGATAAGTGAGATGAGCAAAAGATACATAGAAAAGGAATTTCAGAAAAAGATGTTTATGGAACTGGAAGAGTGTAGTTCTACTGTTAATGATGTTGAGATAGAGTCAATTATGAGTAGATGCAGACAATGATATACGCTAGAGCTTTTTCTGAAGGTTTAAGACCAGATCCAGAGCTTAAAGTATCAGAGTGGGCAAATGAGTATCGAGTTCTAGCACCAACTGCAGCATCAGAGCCAGGGAAATGGAGAACAGAAAGAACTCCTTATTTAAAAGAAATAATGGATTCACTTTCTCCTTCTTCACCTGCAGAAAAAGTAGTATTCATGAAAGGAGCGCAGATTGGGGGAACAGAAGCTGGTAACAATTGGATAGGCTATATCATCGATCAAACACCAGGGCCAATGCTAGTAGTACAGCCAACAGTTGAAATGGGAAAACGTTGGTCAAAAGGAAGATTTGCGCCACTGATTGAAAGTACACCATGTTTAAAAAGTAAAGTAAAAGACCCAAGATCAAGAGATTCAGGGAATACTGTACAAAGTAAGGAATTTCCAGGTGGAATAGTAGTAATAACCGGAGCAAATAGCAGTGTAGGCCTCCGATCTATGCCAGTAAAATATCTCTTTCTTGATGAAATAGATGCCTATCCAGGAGATTCGGGAGGTGAAGGAGATCCAGTTTTACTCAGCATAGCCCGTACTAATACATTTGCACGGCGAAAGATTTTTTTAGTATCAACGCCAACGATTCATGGAATAAGCAGAATTGAGAAGGAATTTGAAGCTACAGACAAGAGATATTTTTTTGTACCATGTCCGCATTGTAATTATTACCAAATTTTAAAGTGGTCACAAATAAAATGGGAAGATAAAAATCCAAATACAGCACACTATATGTGTATAGAATGTGGTGAAAAGATAGAAAATCATCAAAAGACAGAGATGCTAGACCGTGGAGAATGGAGAGCTACAGGGGCAAAAGAAGGGGAGAAAAAAGGATTTCATCTTTCAAGTCTTTATAGTCCAGTAGGCTGGTATAGTTGGCAACAAGCAGTAGAGGACTTTCTCCATGCAAAGGAAAGCGAACAATTACTGAAGGTTTGGATAAATACTACGCTTGGAGAAACCTGGGTAGATAAAGGAGAAGTACCGGACTGGAAGCAATTATTTAACAGGAGAGAATTTTTTCAGATTGGCACAGTACCTAAGAGAGAAGTAGTTCTCACAGCAGGAGTAGATGTTCAAAAAGATCGCTTGGAAGTAGAAGTTGTAGCCTGGGGAAAAGGCAGAGAAAATTGGTCAATAGACTACCGAGTATTTGAAGGAGATACAGGAGGTAGGGAAGTATGGGGAAAACTCTCTGAGCTCTTAAATCATCATTTTATCGGTGAAAATGGGCTTGAGTATATGATAAGCATGATGGCAGTAGATGCAGGATATGCGACACAAGAAGTATACAATTGGGTGAGAAGTCATCAAGGCTGTGGAAGAGTAATGGCAGTCAAAGGTGTAAATAAAGCACTAGTACCACTTAGCAGCCCAAGTAGAGTAGATATAACAGTTGGTGGTCAAAAGCTAAAGAGAGGAATAAAGCTCTGGCCAGTAGGAGTATCGATATTAAAATCAGAGCTTTTTCAATTACTTAATATTTTAAAAGAAGAAGAGGGAAAAGCTCTACCTGGATACTGTCATTTTCCTGAGTACGCACCTGAATATTTTAAGCAGCTAACAGCAGAGCAGTTAGTCAGCAAGGTAGTAAAGGGATACACCAAACAGGAGTGGCAAAAGGTAAGAGAAAGAAACGAAGTGCTAGATTGCCGAATTTATGCGAGAGCTGCATCTATTGCGCTTGGAATTGATAGGTGGCAAGAAAATAAATGGAATAGTTTGAGTGGAAAAATGGAAAGTAAAAAACCTAAAAAAGTGAGACAGAGTAAGTGGTTGGAAAATGTATAACGAAGAGTATTTAGTTCAAATTGAAGAAGCGATAAAGAAGCTTCAGAGTGGCGAAAGAGTAGTATCAATTGCATATGGTGATCATGTGGTGAGATATGCTGAAGTTCAGATAAATGATTTACTAAACTTAAGACAACGTAT
>NW_026604658.1:0-16688 GCF_024763615.1 Phlebotomus papatasi
AGCTAGAGACCCGAATTACCTTTCTACCTTTATGGCCTGCGCCACCACCAGAGTGCCTCTAACGACAACCTCACCTCTTCACACTGTGTACACAGTGCGTGCATGGAGGGCCGAAGAATGCTCAGGGTGTGGTGAAATCAAGGGGATGACAAATGCCAGTTTCTGGTGTTAATCTCTGTCTAACTGATAAGGGTAGTCGGCTTGCAAAATTGACTTCTTCAATTTTGGATTGATTTCTTCAATGGACAAGCATCCCTATAGTGTCAATAAATTCCTATAAACCTTGTCCTCTGAAGTCGAATATCTGATTAAAAAATCGCAGTGTTTAGTGCTACCCTGTGTTTGGTGATGCCCCAGTTTACCCTATGTAGTACAATTCTTAGAATCATTGTGAGTGACCATACGACCTATTTGACAATTGTTAATCCAGGCAACGGCTAAACCAACCAGGACTAGTCAAGAGTTTCAATTCTAGCTGGATGGCGCAACTTTCCATAGAGGGACTAGGCCTTCTCCCAAGGAGATATTCCAGGCATCTATTCTTATCTATTTTTTATACAGGAATATAATTGGCAGTCCCATACACCGTGGATTACATACACCCACATACACCTTTTAAACCAGAAAAAGCCTAATGACCGAAGGGAATTTGAGCTCATGACTACCACTTGATCTATTAAGTTCAGGACCTAGGAAGTATTTTTTCTCATGTACTGGTATTATTCACTAATAAAGGTATTATAGAACAAAAATTCTTGTAATAATTGCAAAGCCATGGGGCTCTACAAGAGGATATTGGGGGCTCAGGACTTAAGTGGCGTGAAATAGCGGCCCACTACACCAACCGAAGCACTCCACGCAACAGCTTGAGGCTGGCCTACCTCCTTTTGCAAGTGGTCTTCAAAGTTCAAACCACTTTCTCATATTCACATAATGATTCGTATGGAAATTTTTCCGCACTCGTGACCGTTCCACGATATATGTCACAATTGAGGTATGCCCTGTACACAGGACTCTACGCCTTGTACATAGGGATAAATGGGATAAATATAGTATAAGTAGTAAGGGGACAGCAGAGTACTGTTTTGTGGGCGTGGCTTTCCGTGGAGCACGAGACTGTTTTGTGACGCCACATCGATAACTCTGGTGGGTGGGCTACCTGCAGGTCGGTTTTCCCCGCTCCCCGCCCTCCTCTCCCCGTCCTCCTCTCCCCGCCCTCCTCTCTCCCCCCCCCCGCCCTTTCCGGCTACTATTTTGCGTTTTGGTTAACTATTTTAACTGAATATGGAGCACAATACTGATTTGTGGGCGTGGCTTGTCTGTGGAGTACGATACTGTTGAGTGGGAAGCGATTTCATTGGCTGTGGAGCACGATACTGTTGAGGGAAGCGATTTCATTGGCTGTGGAGCACGATACTGTTGAGGGACGCATTTTCATTGGCTATGGAGCACGATACTGCTGAAAGAAGCGTTTTCATTGGCTATGGAGTACGATACTGCTGTTTGAAATGTGATCCGTTTCAGACGCCATATTGATCTTAGCTGTAAGTTTTAGGCGACCATCTTGAACTTTTTGGAACTTTACACTTTTTGAGATTGCGCTTTTTGATAGTCATTTTGAATATTTGAATTAACGGAAATTACTTTGGTGGACTCTTCCTCATGTAATTTTTTTCTCCCTATATAATTTATATGAGAAAAGATCTGCCATCCATGGGAATTGATCACCAGACCTCTCGGTTGCGAGTCCAGCACCTTATCCATTGTGCCATTGTGGCATGATAGAAGGTTTGTCAGAAGTCTTTCCTATGCAGTAAGCGGGATTCTCTATACTCTCTGGCCTATATGCACTGTCCAAGTGTGGAAAGATGCAAATGCAATATGAGACCTTTTCGCGCGCTCGAGACCATATGGGAGAGACTATTTGTATGAGTCTTTGCGCGACAATTTGATTCCTTCAGATGAATGAAGCAAAATGGAAAAAATGTCTTGCAGTGCGCAATATAATTGTAAAATTGAGTGGAATTTCGCAATATTCACTAATTTTACTGGCGATAAGAACTATCAATAATTTTCATTGGTTATTGAACAGCATGATGTTGATGCCGTCATGCAATTTAAACCATTTCCATTGGATATTGATCAATAGATATTGAAACGTCATTGAGTTGAGATTTGCATGTAAACAGTTTTTTTTTTTTTCAAAGTTTTTTCGCAACTTTTGAGCTTGCGTATTTCAATATTGTTTGCAATATTTGTCTTTTTTATTTAAATTGTAACATAAATTACCGAAAAATATCATACTTTTCCACTTACATGATTGTATCTCACATCATTCACATCTCTTGATGATATGATCAAACGATTTTTATGCAATTTGTCTAAAAAAATATTTTTCGTTCAGTGATTTCAGATTACAAGTGATAAATTTCGTGAAATTTATTGAATTTCTGCTTATTGCAGATGGTGACTGCCATGAAATTTCAAGAATCTTAGTTTCAGATCCTCAATTTTCAAATAAACAAACTGATGATCAAAGATGTTGGTATGCATTTTTATGCAGTTGTGCGGGATTATTCGAAATTTGCACTCCTGTATCATGCATAAAATAAAAGAATTAAAAGATGAATGAAAAAATGTCAATGTGGGCAAAATTTTTTGTCTTGTGTATGAATCATTTAACTCTCTTGATCGCAAGTGGGAAAGTATGTAAAAAGTGTTAGATTTCTCATAACTTTGTATTACAATGTTCTTTTTCTCTGACATTAGAGAATTTTTACAACATTACAGAACAAAATTATTCAAAGTGAATTATTGATTTGTGTTTTCTCTTATTATAATTTAGCAAATATGAAAAAATCTGTAAATATATGTACAATATTTACCTGAGAATTTGATTATGTGGAGAAATGGCAGCAGAGTAAAATAAAATAGGAACCAACTTTTCATACAAAATTGATTTTTATGAATGAAATGTTGTATACACTTCTATAATTCGGTACCTGGGATGCTGAATTAACTTATGCATTTTTCATTGATGACTCATTATCAAATTTATGTATATTTCTGTGACACATATCACAAAATAGAAGATGAAATCCTCTTTCTTTAGTAGAAGATCAATTTTTTTTAAGATGACTCTCAGTAGAATAGGCATAAAAAATAAAATTCAAGGGATACTCACTAAAATAAAGTCAAACATTTGTGTTCTTACACTGATAAAAGAAATTTAGCTTTGCACTTCATCACTGAATACTATTAATTTTAGTTCTTGACCGTAAAGCTTCATCCTCCCCTGAATAAATGTTAACAAAATTTTATTTATTATATTGAAAAACAATTTAAAAAAAAGTAACTTCACTTGTTATTTAGAAAAATGTTCTATTTGCCCCTCGCATCCTACCTCTAGACTTTATTCTGAGACATGAACATGACATGACATGTCCAAACATGTTTCATCGTGTATGAAACAAACATTTTGCATACGTTTGCATAATTTTCTCGGGAAATTTCGTCAGTACGATCAAAAGATCCTAAAATATTTTATAGGAATTTGAACATTGGAAAAAAAAGTCTCATTTGTATCCCTGATTTATTGATAAGTGGAAGACATTTTCTTAGTGAAAAGTGATAAATCACAAAATAACTTATCTGAAAATATGGAGACAAAAGAAAGATCACATCAAGTTCCAAATGTAATGAAGGCAAAGCAGCACTTCAACAAATATAATCTTGATCCTGCTGTGGAACTTCGAAAGGATGAGGAACAATATGCAAGAAATCGACAACAAAATACAACTCCTGAACTACTGAATGCATACACCTACTTTCTAAATCGAACATGTACATTGTTTATCACGATCGGGTTTTCTCCAGAGAATTTTTCACCAGTTGCTAAAATATGTGCCGTAAGTTACTGGGATGGAATTGACGCTGTAGAATTCACCCAAAATACATGGACAACGTTCTGTGCCAATGAACAAACTTTAAGAAAATTGTTGGGAGAGGATGCTGGAAAGGATGATGCCAACATGAAACTGGTGTTGCTGAATATTCAACTTGACAACTGCGTGAACATTCGTAGTTACTGTGCTGTGGAAAATTCTGAACTACTTATTCTCAGCCAAAATAATGGAATTGATCGTTTATCTCTAAATATTGCAGAATTTGAGAAATTAATGTTACTTTCTGAATTTATAAATGCAACTTTGATTTACAATAGTTCTGTACAGTGGTATGTACAAGAATATTTTGAGAGATACAGCAATGTTTGTAAATCTTTAGGTGTGCAAAGATTGGAAAATTCTAATTTTTCAAACAGCAATACTTTTGATCCACCAGTCAATTATTTTCGCCTGTTTCATGAAATTCCTTTTGTAGCAAGTAAATCAAATATTTATTAAAATGTAACATGTGTATAAAAATCAAATGATGTCAAATAAAAAGATGAGAAAACGTAAATGTAAATTGTTTTAATCTTGTATATTTGCAATCTGAATCCTCTTAAGATAAGAAGAATGAAGAAAAAAATGAAACTTCAATTGCACAGGGTTATGCATTATGCCAATATTTATCTATACCAACATTCCCTTTTCATCTCAACATATTAGGTGTGATTCCTTCATAATCACACCTATTTGCTATGTGAGCAAGATTAAAGTCAATGAAATAAAATTATTTGTGAGAATTTTGTCTTGTTGTGAAAAGAAATTGTTTTACAATCAATTATTTCAACATCACACAATGTTTCATCTGTGCATCAAGAAAAACACATGTTTCATTGATGCATCATGAAAAAAATCAATATGAAAATGCACTGAAAAATTTTACCAACATAAAAAAATCTGCAGAGAGATATCATATTTTTTATCATCTTGCATTTTTTCTGCATCAAAATATTTTCTTCACGTGAAAAAAAATCTTCAAAGTGGCGTCTGTCATTTTTTCTCAACGTAATCTGATTTTTTCTTTGCAGCATTAGCAGGATTGTTTTAATTACATTTTATAGCACAATCAAAATGATTGTATCGAACTTCTTTGACAAAATCTACTCGATTGCATGCAACTACTTTTAAACAATTCACATGATTCCTCATGTTGATGGCAACATAAAAACAAAAAACAAAAAAAATAATGATACTTTGATCAGATGCGAAAGAAAACTCATTTCATTGTTTTACAATCAATTTTATTTATAACTTAGTCGGTTGTAGTTTTTCATTACACAAAAAAAATCTTGACTTCATTTTTGTTTTCTTCACGAGAAATATATTCTTGTAGTCTCAACGTATGGCTCTCGGCATATAGGGCAATGTCTTGTTTTTGAAGCACATCCTTGACAAGCAGCAACGTGTCCACAAGGTAGGAAAGCGGTATCGTATTCATTGTTGTAGCATATTTTGCAGATTTTATGTGATTGCTGTACAATATCGTATTCTGCTTCTACATTATCACAATCCAAAATTTGATCGCCAAAGAATATCTCGAACAAATTATCAATTGTATTTTCATCATTAGTGTTAAAGAATTGTACCATCAATTGTTTTTTCTCCAAAATAGTCATGCTTTTTCCATTTTTCATTTTTCTTGAAATTTTTTCCACTACACCACGACGTAAAATCTCATTGTTGTTTTCATGAATCAGTTCGATCATTTGGGCAATTGACTTTTTATGCAAAATGAGGTGCACCAAATCAGACTCTGATTTATCTTTTGCCAAAGCTTCGGCTAACTGTCTCAAGCTGTACGTACTCATGGCGATGTAGATTTCTTCTGATTGATTTTTTAAGATACACCATGTTAAATAATTGTGAAAAATGTTTGTAATGAACAATTTTCAATGAAAGAAAGAAAGGAGAGAGGGATTTTTGGGTTAAAAACGCTCTAAATTTATACTTTTAACTTTTTATTGCAAATGATATAGAAAATTATACATCACTACTAGAATTTTCAGATGAATATACATGATCTGAAGCAGGTTTCCTAGAATAATATAACGTTTGTTCCTCAAAATCAGATAAAAAATCTTCTGCAGGTACTTGATCTCCTTCTGAATCAGTCACATATTCTACAAGGTAAAGATTTTTCTCATGTTTTTCAAAGTATTTTTCTGTGAGCTTATCTTTTATTTTACACATGAGTTGATCTTCAACTTCTTTGTTAGACTCCTCTACAATAAAAATTTACAAATTTTTATTGCGTTTGTTTAAGTTGTTATATCAGGGCTAAATCGATAAAGGTTTATTGAGTTGTATTAGCCGCTTAAAATCCCGAAAATACCGAATTGGTTGATAAAGATATCATAACTACTCCCGCAGTTGCTCTCGCACTTGCTAGTGGCAAAAGAAACAAACGCAATAAAAATTTGTAAAAAATCCAAGTCAAGTGGGAAAATAACGTTAAAAAATGAGTGTAATGTGTAAATTTTAATTCAAAAGTTAAATATGACGTCATCGGATTCTGAGAAGGGGTTGGGGGGGGGTATAGAGGTATGGGAGGGGGGGTGCCCAGTACAATTGGTGTATGTGCATTTTGTCCGAGATGAAATGCGACCTCCTCAGGTCGGGCCCAAATTTTGGATCTACACTTTTTTGACACTCATAAATCAAGAATATGTGCGCTAAAAAAAAAAACGATTTTCGTGGATTCTACAGGAGAGGTTTGAAACATATCCATGCAAAAGGAAAATCTCCAATTTCATTTTTTTGTCGCAAATGATGCTTTTCCAGGAAATCATTCCGGAATTTAGTATTTTTATTAAAAAAAAAATCCAAATTTCACGTGTGCAGAGGATCATATTTCAACTGTGAATGGATTTTTTCCAAGAAAAGTTGCGATCGTGTAAGTGTATTTTACTAGGGCCACCAAGTCTTGTTCGAAACATGTCCTAGTGCCCACAAAGAAGGAAAATCTCAAATTTCATCTTTTTATTCACGTATGGTGTTTTTCCAGTAAAATATCGTACAATTTTGAAACTTTTATGAGACATTTTTCATTGCACGTGTGAAAAATAATATTTGAATTTCGCAATATTGGATAATTTTTTAAGTGATGCATAACTTGAACTGGATATTTCAACCAAGTGTGTAAAATTGTTGTTATTCTATAATCGACAGTCAAACCAATAAGTTTGTTTTACGAAAGATAGGCCAACCTAATTCACGGAGAATACATATTTCGGATACACAATAACATGGTGAGTTCCATATTTTTGAATAAAGAAATTCATAAAAATTATATTTGACGAAACTGTTTTGCAGTTTTTGATAAATCATAATCCTACGAAAGAAGAAGCTGAGAAAATTTTGGAAAGATTTACACGAAAAAGACCACATTCCGATGACCCGCCATCTTGGATAGAAGAAATTTTAAATAAAATGGAACGTGACATAGCTTCTGAGAAGTTACACAAAATTCAAAGGAGTGAGGTAGAGGAGTCTAACAAAGAAGTTGAAGATCAACTCATGTGTAAAAGAAAAGATAAGCTCACAGAAAAATACTTTGAAAAACAGGAGAAAAATCTTTACCTTGTAGAATATGTGACTGATTCAGAAGGAGATCAAGTACCTGCGGAAGATTTTTTATCTGATTTTGAGGAACAAACGTTATATTATTCTAGGAAACCTGCTTCAGATCATGTATATTCATCTGAAAATTCTAGTAGTGTTGTATAATTTTCTATATAATTTGCAATAAAAAGTTAAAAGTATAAATTTAGAGCGTTTTTAACCCAAAAATCCCTCTCCCCTTTCTTTCATTGAAAATTGTTCATTACAAACATTTTTCGCAATTATTTAACATGGTGTATCTTAAAAAATCACTCAGAAAAAATCTATATCGCAATGAGTACGCACAGCTTGAGACAATTAGCAGAAGCTTTGGCAAAAGAAAAATCAGAGTCTGATTTGGTGCAATTTATTTTACATAAAAAGACAATAGCGCAAATGATCGGCCTACTTTATGAAAACAAAAATGAGATTTTACGTCGCGGTGTAGTGGAAAAACTTTCAAGAAAAATGAAAAATGGAAAAAGCATGACTATTTTTGAGAAAAAACAATTGATGGTACAATTCTTTAACACTAATGATGAAAATACAATTGATAATTTGTTCGAGATATTCTTTGACGATCAAATTTTGGATTGTGATAATGTAGAAGCAGAATACGATATTGTACAGCAATCACATAAAATCTGCAAAATATGCTACAACAATGAATACGATACCGCTTTCCTACCTTGTGGACACGTTGCTGCTTGTGAAGGATGTGCTTCAAAAACAAGACATTGCCCTATATGCCGAGAGCCATACGTTGAGACTACAAGAATATATTTCTCGTGAAGAAAACAAAAAATGAAGTCAAGATTTTTTTTGTGTAATGAAAAACTACAACCGACTAAGTTATAAATAAAATTGATTGTAAAACAATGAAATGAGTTTCCTTTCGCATCTGATCAAAGTATCATTATTTTTTTTGTTTTTATGTTGCCATCAACATGAGGAATCATGTGAATTGTTTAAAAGTAGTTGCATGCAATCGAGTAGATTTTGTCAAAGAAGTTCGATACAATCATTTTTGATTGTGCTATAAAATGTAATTAAAACAATCCTGCTAATGCTGCAAAGAAAAAATCAGATTACGTTGAGAAAAAATGCCAGACGCCACTTTGAAGATTTTTTTTTCACGTGAAGAAAATATTCTGATGCAGAAAAAATGCAAGTTGATTAAAAATATGATATCTCTCTGCAGATTTTTTTTATGTTGGTAAAATTTTTCACTGCATTTTCATATTGATTTTTTTCATCATGCATCAATGAAACATGTTGTGTTTTTCTTGATGCACAGATGAAACATTGTCTAATGTTGAAATAATTGATTGTAAAACAATTTCTTTTCACAACAAGACAAAATTCTCACAAATAATTTTATTTCATTGACTTTAATCTTGCTCACATAGCAAATATGTTGAGATGAAAAGGGAATGTTGGTATAGATAAATATTGGCATAATGCATAACCCTGTGCAATTGAAGTTTCATTTTTTTTCTTCATTCTTCTTATCTTAAGAGGATTCAGATTCAAATATACAAGATTAAAACAATTTACATTTACGTTTTCTCATCTTTATATTTGACATCATTTGATTTTTATACACATGTTACATTTTAAGAAATATTTGATTTACTTGCTACAAAAGGAATTTCATGAAACAGGCGAAAATAATTGACTGGTGGATCAAAAGTATTGCTGTTTGAAAAATTAGAATTTTCCAATCTTTGCACACCTAAAGATTTACAAGCATTGCTGTATCTCTCAAAATATTCCTGTACATACCACTGTACAGAAGTATTGTAAATCAAAGTTGCATTTATAAATTCAGAAAGTAACATTAATTTGTCAAATTCTGAAATATTTAGGGATAGACGATCATTTCCATCATTTTGACTGAGAATAAGTAGTTCGGAATTTTCCACGGCATAGTAACTACTAATGTTCATGCAGTTTTCAAGTTGAATATTCAGCAGCTCAAGTTCCATATTAGCATCATCCTTTCCAGCATCCTCTCCCAATAATTTCCTTAAAGTTTGTTCATTGGCACAGAACGTTGTCCATGTATTTTGGGTGAATTCTACAGCGTCAATTCCATCCCAGTAGCTTACGGCACATATTTTAGCAACTGGTGAAAAATTCTCTGGAGTAAACCCGATCGTGATAAACAATGTACATGTTCGATTTAGAAAGTAGGTGTATGCATTCAGTAGTTCAGGAGTTGTATTTTGTTGTCGATTTCTTGCATATTTTTCCTCATCCTTTCGAAGTTCCTCAGCAGGATCAGGATTATATTTGTTGAAGTGCTGCTTTGCCTTCATTACATTTGGAACTTGGTGTGATCTTTCTTTTGTCTCCATATTTTCAGATAAGTTATTTTGTGATTTATCACTTTTCACTAAGAAAATGCCTTCCACTCATCAATATACATCAACAATACAAATGAGACTTTTTTCCAATGTTCAAATTCCTATAAAATATTTTAGGATCTTTTGATCGTACTGACGAAATTTCCCGAGAAAATTATGCAAACGTATGCAAAATGTTTGTTTCATACACGATGAAACATGTTTGGACATGTCATGTTCATATCTCAGAATAAAGTCTAGAGGTAGGATGCGAGGGGCAAATAGAACATTTTTCTAAATAACAAGTGAAGTTACTTTTTTTAAATTGTTTTTCAATATAATAAATAAAATTTTGTTAACATTTATTCAGGGGAGGATGAAGCTTTACGGTCAAGAACTAAAATTAATAGTATTCAGTGATGAAATGCTAGTGAGTGCAAAGCTAAATTTCTTTTATCAGTGTAAGAACGCAAATGTTTGACTTTATTTTAGTGAGTATCGCTTGAATTTTATTTTTTATGTCTATTCTACTGAGAGTCATCTTAAAAAAATTGATCTTCTACTAAAGAAAGAGGATTTCATCTTCTATTTTGTGATATGTGCCACAGAAATATACATAAATTTGATAATGAGTCATCAATGAAAAATGCATAAGTTAATTCAGCATCCCAGGTACCGAATTATAGAAGTGTATACAACATTTCATTCATAAAAAATCAATTTTGTATGAAAAGTTGGTTCCTATTTTACTTTACTCTGCTGCCATTTCTCCACATAATCAAATTCTTAGGTAAATATTGTACATATATTTACAGATTTTTCATATTTGCTAAATTATAATAAGAGAAAACACAAATCAATAATTCACTTTGAATAATTTTGTTCTGTAATGTTGTAAAAATTCTCTAATGTCAGAGAAAAAGAACATTGTAATACAAAGTTATGAGAAATCTAACACTTTTTACATACTTTCCCACTTGCGATCAAGAGAGTTAAATGATTCATACACAAGACAAGAAATTTTGCCCACATTGACATTTTTTCATTCATCTTTTAATTCTTTTATTTTATGCATGATACAGGAGTGCAAATTTCGAATAATCCCGCACAACTGCATAAAAATGCATAGCAACATCTTTGATCATCAGTTTGTTTATTTGAAAATTGAGGATCTGAAACTAAGATTCTTGAAATTTCATGGCAGTCACCATCTGCAATAAGCAGAAATTCAATATATTTCACGAAATTTATCACTTCTTATCTGAAATAACTGAATGAAAAATATTTTTTAGACAAATTGCATAAAATTGATCGTTTGATCATATCAACAAGAGATGTGAATGATGTGAGATACAATCGTGTAAGTGAAGAATTAAGATATTTTTCGGCAATTTATGTTACAATTTAAAGAAAAAAGTTAAATATTTCAAATAATATTGAAATACGCAAGCTCAAAAGTTGCATGCTTTGAAAAACAAAAAACTGTTTACATGCAAATCTCAACTCAATGACGTTTCAATATCTATTGATCAATATCCAATGAAAATGGTTTAAATTGCATGACGGCATCAACATCATGCTGTTCAATAACCAATGAAAATTATTGATAGTTCTTATCGCCAGTAAAATTAGTGAATATTGCGAAATTCCACTCAATTTTACAATTATATTGCGCACTGCAAGACATTTTTTCCATGTTGCTTCATTCATCTGAAGGAATCAAATTGTCGCACAAAGACTCATACAAATAGTCTCTCCCATATGGTCTCGAGCGCGCGAAAAGGTCTCATATTGCATTTGCATCTTTCCACACTTGGACAGTGCATATAGGCCAGAGAGTATAGAGAATCCCGCTTACTGCATAGGAAAGACTTCTGACAAACCTTCTATCATGCCACAATGGCACAATGGATAAGGTGCTGGACTCGCAACCGAGAGGTCTGGTGATCAATTCCCACGGATTGCAGATGTTTTCTCATATAAATTATATAGGGAGAAAAAAATTACATGAGGAAGAGTCCACCAAAGTAATTTCCGTTAATTCAAATATTCAAAATGACTATCAAAAAGCGCAATCTCAAAAAGTGTAAAGTTCCAAAAAGTTCAAGATGGTCGCCTAAAACTTACAGCTAAGATCAATATGGCGTCTGAAACGGATCACATTTCAAACAGCAGTATCGTACTCCATAGCCAATGAAAACGCTTCTTTCAGCAGTATCGTGCTCCATAGCCAATGAAAATGCGTCCCTCAACAGTATCGTGCTCCACAGCCAATGAAATCGCTTCCCACTCAACAGTATCGTACTCCACAGACAAGCCACGCCCACAAATCAGTATTGTGCTCCATATTCAGTTAAAATAGTTAACCAAAACGCAAAATAGTAGCCGGAAAGGGCGGGGGAGAGAGGAGGGCGGGCGGGGAGAGGAGGACGGGGAGAGGAGGGCGGGGAGCGGGGAAAACCGACCTGCAGGTAGCCCACCCACCAGAGTTATCGATGTGGCGTCACAAAACAGTCTCGTGCTCCACGGAAAGCCACGCCCACAAAACAGTACTCTGCTGTCCCCTTACTACTTCTATATTTAACATTTTCTGTAAATGAAATTCCATAACAAGATTTCTAATTCTTTGTTTTTTTTTTTATTTACAGAAAGGCAGACTACAATACGTTAGTAAATTGAATGAACCTGGCGTTAATCTGTATTCCTTCAAGAAGAGCGCAGCAGCACAAATAATATTATCTGAAACATCACAGAAAAAACCTTATTACTAAAAAGAAAACATACTACATTTGCAAAATTTAATAAAAGTTTATTACATCAAAATAAATTTATTCATTATAAATACATTCAAAAAACTAAACGATTCAAAATAAATATATTTTAAAATATTTTTATATATTTGTTTTATTTTAAACTCCTCTTTCCTTTTTTATTTGCTCCTTACCATTTCAATATTTCGAATTATATTTTGGAAAATATTAAAAGCCCTTAATCCTTTACAGACGATTGGGTCACCTGTGACTCATAGAGAACATAATTTTTCCTGACTACCTAAAATAAGTTTTTTAATGATTGTTTGTAATCACAAAGTAGATTGTAGGAATCTGGAATATTTTTTGTACATCTCTAACTATTTGCTATATAACACTGCAACGATGATTTTGTCCCTGGGTTCTTATGCTATTTTTTCTATTGCTAGGGTCAAATGATTTACGAAAATACTTATCATTTTGATTTCATTTGGATTTTGCGCCTGGTATTTACGAAAAACGTTTTTTTTCCGTTTTTTGATACTTGGGTGCCTATATCTCCGAATCTGCTGAACCGAATTATTTCTCACTAAGGAATAATTTGTTCTCCTTTAGATGCCCGATAAATCCTCTGAACAGATGAAGTTCGTACAACCGACACCAGCGGCGCTCCCATAAATGTCAGAAAACATGTAAAAATCGAAATTTGTAGCAACTTTGATCAAGAATACCTCGAAAACTAAAACAGTCCTTAACTATCTGATTATGGGTTTGATAGAGAATTTTATTAGCTACATTTTTGTTCATATACAACTTTTTGCTCAGATTATTTTTTAGCCTCGAAATAAAGGTTCAAACGAAAAATGAGCATTCAGCCAACTAAATAAAACCTTCAGAATTTCGAGTGTTATTGTTTTTTTCCTCGCAATTAGGCGGTACAAGCTTTTATTATATTATTTAATACTAAAATTTCGATATTATGGTGATTTTTATATGACATTTTAAATTTTTAAATATTATTTTATTACTTGGAAACTTGTATAAAACTTTAATGTATGTGAGACACATATAGTAACAATTACAAGTTCAAAAACTAGTTTTAGACTTATTTCGACGAAAATCGCGTAATTATGAGGTTAAAATTGTAGGATAGTAGATAAATGTAGGAAAATCTTTTAAAGAATTATAAAAAGAAATGAATTTAGAAAAAGGATTTTTTGAAAAGTTTTCCATATGTAACTGGTATGTAAAAGGTAAAATAGATACTTATTGATTCTAAAACGTAAATTTAACAAGAAATATTCTTTGAAATATTTAAAATTTTGCAATATGCAGTTAATATGCCTTTTGTGGAATAGTCTTTTGAGATTGAAATAACACTGAAATCTTACTGAAGATATTGTTTGAGTTATTACCTTGTATTATATCTAAACACATTTTATAAAGAAATAAGTATTAATAAAGTACTACAATTGTAAGAAAAGTGAAAATAAGACTCTGGGTTATCTAAACTTGAAAAGAAAAAGTCAAAATGTGCGAAATAGTTAAGTTTTTCTTTAGTTGGCTGAGTGCTCGTTTTTCGTTTGAACCTCAATATCGAGGTTATAAAATAATCTGAGCAAAAAGTTGTATATGAACAAAAATGTAGCTAATAAAATTCTCTATCAAACCCATAATCAGATTGTTAAGGACAGTTTTAGTTTTCGAGATATTCTTGATCAAAGTTGCTACAAATTTCGATTTTTACATGTTTTCTGACATTTATGGGAGCGCCGCTGGTGTCGGTTGTACGAACTTCATCTGTTCAGAGGATTTATCGGGCATCTAAAGGAGAACAAATTATTCCTTAGTGAGAAATAAATCGGTTCAGCAGATTCGGAGATATAGGCACCCAAGTATCAAAAAACGGAAAAAAACGTTTTTCGTAAATACCAGGCGCAAAATCCAAATGAAATCAAAATGATAAGTATTTTCGTAAATCATTTGACCCTAGCAATAGAAAAAATAGCATAAGAACCCAGGGACAAAATCATCGTTGCAGTGTTATATAGCAAATAGTTAGAGATGTACAAAAAATATTCCAGATTCCTACAATCTACTTTGTGATTACAAACAATCATTAAAAAACTTATTTTAGGTAGTCAGGAAAAATTATGTTCTCTATGAGTCACAGGTGACCCAATCGTCTGTAAAGGATTAAGGGCTTTTAATATTTTCCAAAATATAATTCGAAATATTGAAATGGTAAGGAGCAAATAAAAAAGGAAAGAGGAGTTTAAAATAAAACAAATATATAAAAATATTTTAAAATATATTTATTTTGAATCGTTTAGTTTTTTGAATGTATTTATAATGAATAAATTTATTTTGATGTAAAAAACTTTTATTAAATTTTGCAAATGTAGTATGTTTTCTTTTTAGTAATAAGGTTTTTTCTGTGATGTTTCAGATTATATTATTTGTGCTGCTGCGCTCTTCTTGAAGGAATACAGATTAACGCCAGGTTCATTCAATTTACTAACGTATTGTAGTCTGCCTTTCTGTAAATAAAAAAAAAAACAAAGAATTAGAAATCTTGTTATGGAATTTCATTTACAGAAAATGTTAAATATAGAGAACCCGAGAGATGGAATTGGAAAACATTATTCTTTAAAAAATTTTAATAATAATTTTTTTATATAATAAAATATATAAATTGTTTGTGAAAATTTATAGGATTTTTTTTGCTGATTAATTAACCCCCAAAAATTCATCCAGATGTTTCTGCAAATTCACAAAGGATTTTACTAACGAAAATGAATTGTTTTACAAGAAATGTGCACTATTTTTTCTGACTGAGAAGCCCCTTAACTTTTGGAAGCTCATGTGAAGATTGTAACATGCTATTCCACGATTACTAAATAAGGATCGCGTAATTTCTTACCTGTTATTACAATTGATAAGAGATCCTTCCCAAGGTTCTGCGGTTCAGTTACTCCCTTCCGGATGCGATGCTGTGATCACGTGAGTTTCCTTCAAAATCCAGTCTGGATACTCCAATTCGTGAGTTTTTGAAGACCATCAGCACATTTCTGTTACTGGAGTGGTAGATTGGTTTTCCTTGTACGTGTTGTTGCTGCTCCTGATTCCTCCGGAACGCTGGATTATCTTTCAGGACAACACTGCTCAACACGTCTGAATCTTCAAGTCTTTTTCCACAATTCTCATTTTTCACGTACAGATCACACACGAGGGCAGAATTGGAATACTCCTTGGCCCTTTTATCCGATATTTTTATCTCCTTCATGAGAATCCACGCAGGAAAACAAACAAAATACCTTCACGCACTGCACACTTGATTTGACAGCTGATTTTTGTCGCGCGCGCATTCGATTTGAAATTGGGAACAGTTGAGAATTAAATTGAGAATTAAAATCATCTTTATGAAAAATTTCTATGCAAAAGTGCATAAGCCTCAGCCAATCAGATTGCTCTATTTTGGTTTATGTATTTTTTCTTATGCACTTTTTCATCATGTGAATGAGCCCTTAGAGGAAAATTATGGAAATGTAGTTTAATCATTACTTCGAATACAATTACGCTAAGACGTCTCTCGGCTAATCCTTAGGTCTGTCGAGGCCCTTACAGTGTCAGGGATGAAAATCTAATTCGTTGGTCCCGAACTTGCCGGTCGAGTATCCTCCCAGATGATAATAACCATCATATTAAGGAGGATTTATTTTCACAACAATATGCGGTCTGAGTGAGTACAGGAAACTGTCGTATGTCCAGACTGTTTATAGAATAGGCAAATAACAAAATATCTGAGGGGCAGCAACCGCTTCAAAGCGTGACAGTTTGCTTACCTTCTCAACGGACACTGTCTAAACAAGCACATCAACAAACTACGTAAAGAGTATAAACCGATCTCAAATATAACAACACTGAGGAAACGGTCCTTCATTACGTCTGTGACTGCCCCAGTCTCTATAGCACAAGATGAGCACTACTGGATAAAGAAAAACATTCTAAACTAAAGCCGCCCCGCCTAATAGAATTCATTC
>NW_026604659.1:0-16622 GCF_024763615.1 Phlebotomus papatasi
CAATTAATATCTTTAGTTGAATTTTTTCTTGGAAAAATTCCCATTAAAAATCATCATGATCCCACCCTTGGGAGTTTTTTTTTAATTTTTTAAAAATGCCAAAATCTGCTCTAGAAACCGCAATTCTTAAAATTTCTCAATGAAAATCACATTAGAATACTTCAAATAATTCTAACAATCAATTAATATCTTTAGTTGAATTTTTTCTTGGAAAAATTCCCATTAAAAATCATCATGATCCCACCCTTGGGAGTTTTTTTTTTAATTTTTTAAAAATGCCAAAATCTGCTCTAGAAACCGCAATTCTTAAAATTTCTCAATGAAAATCACATTAGAATACTTCAAATAATTCTAACAATCAATTAATATCTTTAGTTGAATTTTTTCTTGGAAAAATTCCCATTAAAAATCATCATGATCCCACCCTTGGGAGTTTTTTTTTAATTTTTTAAAAATGCCAAAATCTGCTCTAGAAACCGCAATTCTTAAAATTTCTCAATGAAAATCACATTAGAATACTTCAAATAATTCTAACAATCAATTAATATCTTTAGTTGAATTTTTTCTTGGAAAAATTCCCATTAAAAATCATCATGATCCCACCCTTGGGAGTTTTTTTTTAATTTTTTAAAAATGCCAAAATCTGCTCTAGAAACCGCAATTCTTAAAATTTCTCAATGAAAATCACATTAGAATACTTCAAATAATTCTAACAATCAATTAATATCTTTAGTTGAATTTTTTCTTGGAAAAATTCCCATTAAAAATCATCATGATCCCACCCTTGGGAGTTTTTTTTTAATTTTTTAAAAATGCCAAAATCTGCTCTAGAAACCGCAATTCTTAAAATTTCTCAATGAAAATCACATTAGAATACTTCAAATAATTCTAACAATCAATTAATATCTTTAGTTGAATTTTTTCTTGGAAAAATTCCCATTAAAAATCATCATGATCCCACCCTTGGGAGTTTTTTTTTAATTTTTTAAAATGCCAAAATCTGCTCTAGAAACCGCAATTCTTAAAATTTCTCAATGAAAATCACATTAGAATACTTCAAATAATTCTAACAATCAATTAATATCTTTAGTTGAATTTTTTCTTGGAAAAATTCCCATTAAAAATCATTATGATCCCACCCTTGGGAGTTTTTTTTTAATTTTTTAAAAATGCCAAAATCTGCTCTAGAAACCGCAATTCTTAAAATTTCTCAATGAAAATCACATTAGAATACTTCAAATAATTCTAACAATCAATTAATATCTTTAGTTGAATTTTTTCTTGGAAAAATTCCCATTAAAAATCATCATGATCCCACCCTTGGGAGTTTTTTTTTAATTTTTTAAAAATGCCAAAATCTGCTCTAGAAACCGCAATTCTTAAAATTTCTCAATGAAAATCACATTAGAATACTTCAAATAATTCTAACAATCAATTAATATCTTTAGTTGAATTTTTTCTTGGAAAAATTCCCATTAAAAATCATCATGATCCCACCCTTGGGAGTTTTTTTTTTAATTTTTTAAAAATGCCAAAATCTGCTCTAGAAACCGCAATTCTTAAAATTTCTCAATGAAAATCACATTAGAATACTTCAAATAATTCTAACAATCAATTAATATCTTTAGTTGAATTTTTTCTTGGAAAAATTCCCATTAAAAATCATTATGATCCCACCCTTGGGAGTTTTTTTTAATTTTTTAAAAATGCCAAAATCTGCTCTAGAAACCGCAATTCTTAAAATTTCTCAATGAAAATCACATTAGAATACTTCAAATAATTCTAACAATCAATTAATATCTTTAGTTGAATTTTTTCTTGGAAAAATTCCCATTAAAAATCATTATGATCCCACCCTTGGGAGTTTTTTTTTAATTTTTTAAAAATGCCAAAATCTGCTCTAGAAACCGCAATTCTTAAAATTTCTCAATGAAAATCACATTAGAATACTTCAAATAATTCTAACAATCAATTAATATCTTTAGTTGAATTTTTTCTTGGAAAAATTCCCATTAAAAATCATCATGATCCCACCCTTGGGAGTTTTTTTTTAATTTTTTAAAAATGCCAAAATCTGCTCTAGAAACCGCAATTCTTAAAATTTCTCAATGAAAATCACATTAGAATACTTCAAATAATTCTAAAAATCAATTAATATCTTTAGTTGAATTTTTTCTTGGAAAAATTCCCATTAAAAATCATCATGATCCCACCCTTGGGAGTTTTTTTTTAATTTTTTAAAAATGCCAAAATCTGCTCTAGAAACCGCAATTCTTAAAATTTCTCAATGAAAATCACATTAGAATACTTCAAATAATTCTAACAATCAATTAATATCTTTAGTTGAATTTTTTCTTGGAAAAATTCCCATTAAAAATCATCATGATCCCACCCTTGGGAGTTTTTTTTTTAATTTTTTAAAAATGCCAAAATCTGCTCTAGAAACCGCAATTCTTAAAATTTCTCAATGAAAATCACATTAGAATACTTCAAATAATTCTAACAATCAATTAATATCTTTAGTTGAATTTTTTCTTGGAAAAATTCCCATTAAAAATCATCATGATCCCACCCTTGGGAGTTTTTTTTTAATTTTTTAAAAATGCAAAAATCTGCTCTATAAACCGCAATTCTTAAAATTTCTCAATGAAAATCACATTAGAATACTTCAAATAATTCTAACAATCAATTAATATCTTTAGTTGAATTTTTTCTTGGAAAAATTCCCATTAAAAATCATCATGATCCCACCCTTGGGAGTTTTTTTTTTAATTTTTTAAAAATGCCAAAATCTGCTCTAGAAACCGCAATTCTTAAAATTTCTCAATGAAAATCACATTAGAATACTTCAAATAATTCTAACAATCAATTAATATCTTTAGTTGAATTTTTTCTTGGAAAAATTCCCATTAAAAATCATCATGATCCCACCCTTGGGAGTTTTTTTTTTAATTTTTTAAAAATGCCAAAATCTGCTCTAGAAACCGCAATTCTTAAAATTTCTCAATGAAAATCACATTAGAATACTTCAAATAAATCTAACAATCAATTAATATCTTTAGTTGAATTTTTTCTTGGAAAAATTCCCATTAAAAATCATCATGATCCCACCCTTGGGAGTTTTTTTTTTAATTTTTATAAATGCCAAAATCTGCTCTAGAAACCGCAATTCTTAAAATTTCTCAATGAAAATCACATTAGAATACTTCAAATAATTCTAACAATCAATTAATATCTTTAGTTGAATTTTTTCTTGGAAAAATTCCCATTAAAAATCATCATGATCCCACCCTTGGGAGTTTTTTTTTTAATTTTTTAAAAATGCCAAAATCTGCTCTAGAAACCGCAATTCTTAAAATTTCTCAATGAAAATCACATTAGAATACTTCAAATAATTCTAACAATCAATTAATATCTTTAGTTGAATTTTTTCTTGGAAAAATTCCCATTAAAAATCATCATGATTCCACCCTTGGGAGTTTTTTTTTATTTTTTTAAAAATGCCAAAATCTGCTCTAGAAACCGCAATTCTTAAAATTTCTCAATGAAAATCACATTAGAATACTTCAAATAATTCTAACAATCAATTAATATCTTTAGTTGAATTTTTTCTTGGAAAAATTCCCATTAAAAATCATCATGATCCCACCCTTGGGAGTTTTTTTTTTAATTTTTAAAAATGCCAAAATCTGCTCTAGAAACCGCAATTCTTAAAATTTCTCAATGAAAATCACATTAGAATACTTCAAATAATTCTAACAATCAATTAATATCTTTAGTTGAATTTTTTCTTGGAAAAATTCCCATTAAAAATCATCATGATCCCACCCTTGGGAGTTTTTTTTTAATTTTTTAAAAATGCCAAAATCTGCTCTAGAAACCGCAATTCTTAAAATTTCTCAATGAAAATCACATTAGAATACTTCAAATAATTCTAACAATCAATTAATATCTTTAGTTGAATTTTTTCTTGGAAAAATTCCCATTAAAAATCATCATGATCCCACCCTTGGGAGTTTTTTTTTAATTTTTTAAAAATGCCAAAATCTGCTCTAGAAACCGCAATTCTTAAAATTTCTCAATGAAAATCACATTAGAATACTTCAAATAATTCTAACAATCAATTAATATCTTTAGTTGAATTTTTTCTTGGAAAAATTCCCATTAAAAATCATCATGATCCCACCCTTGGGAGTTTTTTTTTAATTTTTTAAAAATGCCAAAATCTGCTCTAGAAACCGCAATTCTTAAAATTTCTCAATGAAAATCACATTAGAATACTTCAAATAATTCTAACAATCAATTAATATCTTTAGTTGAATTTTTTCTTGGAAAAATTCCCATTAAAAATCATCATGATCCCACCCTTGGGAGTTTTTTTTTAATTTTTTAAAAATGCCAAAATCTGCTCTAGAAACCGCAATTCTTAAAATTTCTCAATGAAAATCACATTAGAATACTTCAAATAATTCTAACAATCAATTAATATCTTTAGTTGAATTTTTTCTTGGAAAAATTCCCATTAAAAATCATCATGATCCCACCCTTGGGAGTTTTTTTTTTAATTTTTTAAAAATGCCAAAATCTGCTCTAGAAACCGCAATTCTTAAAATTTCTCAATGAAAATCACATTAGAATACTTCAAATAATTCTAACAATCAATTAATATCTTTAGTTGAATTTTTTCTTGGAAAAATTCCCATTAAAAATCATCATGATCCCACCCTTGGGAGTTTTTTTTTTAATTTTTTAAAAATGCCAAAATCTGCTCTAGAAACCGCAATTCTTAAAATTTCTCAATGAAAATCACATTAGAATACTTCAAATAATTCTAACAATCAATTAATATCTTTAGTTGAATTTTTTCTTGGAAAAATTCCCATTAAAAATCATTATGATCCCACCCTTGGGAGTTTTTTTTTAATTTTTTAAAAATGCCAAAATCTGCTCTAGAAACCGCAATTCTTAAAATTTCTCAATGAAAATCACATTAGAATACTTCAAATAATTCTAACAATCAATTAATATCTTTAGTTGAATTTTTTCTTGGAAAAATTCCCATTAAAAATCATCATGATCCCACCCTTGGGAGTTTTTTTTTAATTTTTTAAAAATGCCAAAATCTGCTCTAGAAACCGCAATTCTTAAAATTTCTCAATGAAAATCACATTAGAATACTTCAAATAATTCTAACAATCAATTAATATCTTTAGTTGAATTTTTTCTTGGAAAAATTCCCATTAAAAATCATTATGATCCCACCCTTGGGAGTTTTTTTTAATTTTTTAAAAATGCCAAAATCTGCTCTAGAAACCGCAATTCTTAAAATTTCTCAATGAAAATCACATTAGAATACTTCAAATAATTCTAACAATCAATTAATATCTTTAGTTGAATTTTTTCTTGGAAAAATTCCCATTAAAAATCATTATGATCCCACCCTTGGGAGTTTTTTTTAATTTTTTAAAAATGCCAAAATCTGCTCTAGAAACCGCAATTCTTAAAATTTCTCAATGAAAATCACATTAGAATACTTCAAATAATTCTAACAATCAATTAATATCTTTAGTTGAATTTTTTCTTGGAAAAATTCCCATTAAAAATCATCATGATCCCACCCTTGGGAGTTTTTTTTTAATTTTTTAAAAATGCCAAAATCTGCTCTAGAAACCGCAATTCTTAAAATTTCTCAATGAAAATCACATTAGAATACTTCAAATAATTCTAACAATCAATTAATATCTTTAGTTGAATTTTTTCTTGGAAAAATTCCCATTAAAAATCATCATGATCCCACCCTTGGGAGTTTTTTTTTAATTTTTTAAAAATGCCAAAATCTGCTCTAGAAACCGCAATTCTTAAAATTTCTCAATGAAAATCACATTAGAATACTTCAAATAATTCTAACAATCAATTAATATCTTTAGTTGAATTTTTTCTTGGAAAAATTCCCATTAAAAATCATCATGATCCCACCCTTGGGAGAAAAATTCCCATTAAAAATCATCATTTTTTTTACAATCAATTAATATCTTTAGTTGAATTTTTTCTTGGAAAAATTCCCATTAAAAATCATCTTGGGAGTTTTTTTTAATTTTTTAAAAATGATCCCACCCTTGGGAGTTTTTTTTTTTTTTAAAAATGCCAAAATCTGCTCTAGAAACCGCAATTCTTAAAATTTCTCAATGAAAATCACATTAGAATACTTCAAATAATTCTAACAATCAATTAATATCTTTAGTTGAATTTTTTCTTGGAAAAATTCCCATTAAAAATCATCATGATCCCACCCTTGGGAGTTTTTTTTTAATTTTTTAAAAATGCCAAAATCTGCTCTAGAAACCGCAATTCTTAAAATTTCTCAATGAAAATCACATTAGAATACTTCAAATAATTCTAACAATCAATTAATATCTTTAGTTGAATTTTTTCTTGGAAAAATTCCCATTAAAAATCATCATGATCCCACCCTTGGGAGTTTTTTTTTAATTTTTTAAAAATGCCAAAATCTGCTCTAGAAACCGCAATTCTTAAAATTTCTCAATGAAAATCACATTAGAATACTTCAAATAATTCTAACAATCAATTAATATCTTTAGTTGAATTTTTTCTTGGAAAAATTCCCATTAAAAATCATCATTATCCCACCCTTGGGAGTTTTTTTTTTTTATAATTTTTTAAAAATGCCAAAATCTGCTCTAGAAACCGCAATTCTTAAAATTTCTCAATGAAAATCACATTAGAATACTTCAAATAATTCTAACAATCAATTAATATCTTTAGTTGAATTTTTTCTTGGAAAAATTCCCATTAAAAATCATCATGATCCCACCCTTGGGAGTTTTTTTTTAATTTTTTAAAAATGCCAAAATCTGCTCTAGAAACCGCAATTCTTAAAATTTCTCAATGAAAATCACATTAGAATACTTCAAATAATTCTAACAATCAATTAATATCTTTAGTTGAATTTTTTCTTGGAAAAATTCCCATTAAAAATCATCATGATCCCACCCTTGGGAGTTTTTTTTAATTTTTTAAAAATGCCAAAATCTGCTCTAGAAACCGCAATTCTTAAAATTTCTCAATGAAAATCACATTAGAATACTTCAAATAATTCTAACAATCAATTAATATCTTTAGTTGAATTTTTTCTTGGAAAAATTCCCATTAAAAATCATCATGATTCCACCCTTGGGAGTTTTTTTTTAATTTTTTAAAAATGCCAAAATCTGCTCTAGAAACCGCAATTCTTAAAATTTCTCAATGAAAATCACATTAGAATACTTCAAATAATTCTAACAATCAATTAATATCTTTAGTTGAATTTTTTCTTGGAAAAATTCCCATTAAAAATCATCATGATCCCACCCTTGGGAGTTTTTTTTTAATTTTTTAAAAATGCCAAAATCTGCTCTAGAAACCGCAATTCTTAAAATTTCTCAATGAAAATCACATTAGAATACTTCAAATAATTCTAACAATCAATTAATATCTTTAGTTGAATTTTTTCTTGGAAAAATTCCCATTAAAAATCATCATGATCCCACCCTTGGGAGTTTTTTTTTAATTTTTTAAAAATGCCAAAATCTGCTCTAGAAACCGCAATTCTTAAAATTTCTCAATGAAAATCACATTAGAATACTTCAAATAATTCTAACAATCAATTAATATCTTTAGTTGAATTTTTTCTTGGAATACTTCAAATAATTCTAACAATCAATTAATATCTTTAGTTGAATTTTTTCATTAAAAATCATCATGATCCCACCCTTGGGAGTTTTTTTTTTAATTTTTTAAAAATGCCAAAATCTGCTCTAGAAACCGCAATTCTTAAAATTTCTCAATGAAAATCACATTAGAATACTTCAAATAATTCTAACAATCAATTAATATCTTTAGTTGAATTTTTTCTTGGAAAAATTCCCATTAAAAATCATCATGATCCCACCCTTGGGAGTTTTTTTTTAATTTTTTAAAAATGCCAAAATCTGCTCTAGAAACCGCAATTCTTAAAATTTCTCAATGAAAATCACATTAGAATACTTCAAATAATTCTAACAATCAATTAATATCTTTAGTTGAATTTTTTCTTGGAAAAATTCCCATTAAAAATCATCATGATCCCACCCTTGGGAGTTTTTTTTTTAATTTTTTAAAAATGCCAAAATCTGCTCTAGAAACCGCAATTCTTAAAATTTCTCAATGAAAATCACATTAGAATACTTCAAATAATTCTAACAATCAATTAATATCTTTAGTTGAATTTTTTCTTGGAAAAATTCCCATTAAAAATCATCATGATCCCACCCTTGGGAGTTTTTTTTTTAATTTTTTAAAAATGCCAAAATCTGCTCTAGAAACCGCAATTCTTAAAATTTCTCAATGAAAATCACATTAGAATACTTCAAATAATTCTAACAATCAATTAATATCTTTAGTTGAATTTTTTCTTGGAAAAATTCCCATTAAAAATCATCATGATCCCACCCTTGGGAGTTTTTTTTTAATTTTTTAAAAATGCCAAAATCTGCTCTAGAAACCGCAATTCTTAAAATTTCTCAATGAAAATCACATTAGAATACTTCAAATAATTCTAACAATCAATTAATATCTTTAGTTGAATTTTTTCTTGGAAAAATTCCCATTAAAAATCATCATGATCCCACCCTTGGGAGTTTTTTTTTAATTTTTTAAAAATGCCAAAATCTGCTCTAGAAACCGCAATTCTTAAAATTTCTCAATGAAAATCACATTAGAATACTTCAAATAATTCTAACAATCAATTAATATCTTTAGTTGAATTTTTTCTTGGAAAAATTCCCATTAAAAATCATCATGATCCCACCCTTGGGAGAATTTTTTCTTTTTTTTTTAATTTTTTAATAATGCCAAAATCTGCTCTAGAAACCGCAATTCTTAAAATTTCTCAATGAAAATCACATTAGAATACTTCAAATAATTCTAACAATCAATTAATATCTTTAGTTGAATTTTTTCTTGGAAAAATTCCCATTAAAAATCATTATGATCCCACCCTTGGGAGTTTTTTTTAATTTTTTAAAAATGCCAAAATCTGCTCTAGAAACCGCAATTCTTAAAATTTCTCAATGAAAATCACATTAGAATACTTCAAATAATTCTAACAATCAATTAATATCTTTAGTTGAATTTTTTCTTGGAAAAATTCCCATTAAAAATCATCATGATCCCACCCTTGGGAGTTTTTTTTTTAATTTTTTAAAAATGCCAAAATCTGCTCTAGAAACCGCAATTCTTAAAATTTCTCAATGAAAATCACATTAGAATACTTCAAATAATTCTAACAATCAATTAATATCTTTAGTTGAATTTTTTCTTGGAAAAATTCCCATTAAAAATCATCATGATCCCACCCTTGGGAGTTTTTTTTTAATTTTTTAAAAATGCCAAAATCTGCTCTAGAAACCGCAATTCTTAAAATTTCTCAATGAAAATCACATTAGAATACTTCAAATAATTCTAACAATCAATTAATATCTTTAGTTGAATTTTTTCTTGGAAAAATTCCCATTAAAAATCATCATGATCCCACCCTTGGGAGTTTTTTTTTAATTTTTTAAAAATGCCAAAATCTGCTCTAGAAACCGCAATTCTTAAAATTTCTCAATGAAAATCACATTAGAATACTTCAAATAATTCTAACAATCAATTAATATCTTTAGTTGAATTTTTTCTTGGAAAAATTCCCATTAAAAATCATCATGATCCCACCCTTGGGAGTTTTTTTTTAATTTTTTAAAAATGCCAAAATCTGCTCTAGAAACCGCAATTCTTAAAATTTCTCAATGAAAATCACATTAGAATACTTCAAATAATTCTAACAATCAATTAATATCTTTAGTTGAATTTTTTCTTGGAAAAATTCCCATTAAAAATCATTATGATCCCACCCTTGGGAGTTTTTTTTTAATTTTTTAAAAATGCCAAAATCTGCTCTAGAAACCGCAATTCTTAAAATTTCTCAATGAAAATCACATTAGAATACTTCAAATAATTCTAACAATCAATTAATATCTTTAGTTGAATTTTTTCTTGGAAAAATTCCCATTAAAAATCATCATGATCCCACCCTTGGGAGTTTTTTTTTAATTTTTTAAAAATGCCAAAATCTGCTCTAGAAACCGCAATTCTTAAAATTTCTCAATGAAAATCACATTAGAATACTTCAAATAATTCTAACAATCAATTAATATCTTTAGTTGAATTTTTTCTTGGAAAAATTCCCATTAAAAATCATCATGATCCCACCCTTGGGAGTTTTTTTTTTAATTTTTTAAAAATGCCAAAATCTGCTCTAGAAACCGCAATTCTTAAAATTTCTCAATGAAAATCACATTAGAATACTTCAAATAATTCTAACAATCAATTAATATCTTTAGTTGAATTTTTTCTTGGAAAAATTCCCATTAAAAATCATCATGATCCCACCCTTGGGAGTTTTTTTTTAATTTTTTAAAAATGCCAAAATCTGCTCTAGAAACCGCAATTCTTAAAATTTCTCAATGAGAATCACATTAAAATACTTCAGATAATTCTAACAATCAATTAATATCTTTAGTTGAATTTTTTCTTGGAAAAATTCCCATTAAAAATCATCATGATCCCACCCTTGGGAGTTTTTTTTTAATTTTTTAAAAATGCCAAAATCTGCTCTAGAAACCGCAATTCTTAAAATTTCTCAATGAAAATCACATTAGAATACTTCAAATAATTCTAACAATCAATTAATATCTTTAGTTGAATTTTTTCTTGGAAAAATTCCCATTAAAAATCATCATGATCCCACCCTTGGGAGTTTTTTTTTAATTTTTTAAAAATGCCAAAATCTGCTCTAGAAACCGCAATTCTTAAAATTTCTCAATGAAAATCACATTAGAATACTTCAAATAATTCTAACAATCAATTAATATCTTTAGTTGAATTTTTTCTTGGAAAAATTCCCATTAAAAATCATCATGATCCCACCCTTGGGAGTTTTTTTTTAATTTTTTAAAAATGCCAAAATCTGCTCTAGAAACCGCAATTCTTAAAATTTCTCAATGAAAATCACATTAGAATACTTCAAATAATTCTAACAATCAATTAATATCTTTAGTTGAATTTTTTCTTGGAAAAATTCCCATTAAAAATCATCATGATCCCACCCTTGGGAGTTTTTTTTTTAATTTTTTAAAAATGCCAAAATCTGCTCTAGAAACCGCAATTCTTAAAATTTCTCAATGAAAATCACATTAGAATACTTCAAATAATTCTAACAATCAATTAATATCTTTAGTTGAATTTTTTCTTGGAAAAATTCCCATTAAAAATCATCATGATCCCACCCTTGGGAGTTTTTTTTTAATTTTTTAAAAATGCCAAAATCTGCTCTAGAAACCGCAATTCTTAAAATTTCTCAATGAAAATCACATTAGAATACTTCAAATAATTCTAACAATCAATTAATATCTTTAGTTGAATTTTTTCTTGGAAAAATTCCCATTAAAAATCATTATGATCCCACCCTTGGGAGTTTTTTTTAATTTTTTAAAAATGCCAAAATCTGCTCTAGAAACCGCAATTCTTAAAATTTCTCAATGAAAATCACATTAGAATACTTCAAATAATTCTAACAATCAATTAATATCTTTAGTTGAATTTTTTCTTGGAAAAATTCCCATTAAAAATCATCATGATTCCACCCTTGGGAGTTTCTTTTTATTTTTTTAAAAATGCCAAAATCTGCTCTAGAAACCGCAATTCTTAAAATTTCTCAATGAAAATCACATTAGAATACTTCAAATAATTCTAACAATCAATTAATATCTTTAGTTGAATTTTTTCTTGGAAAAATTCCCATTAAAAATCATCATGATCCCACCCTTGGGAGTTTTTTTTTAATTTTTTAAAAATGCCAAAATCTGCTCTAGAAACCGCAATTCTTAAAATTTCTCAATGAAAATCACATTAGAATACTTCAAATAATTCTAACAATCAATTAATATCTTTAGTTGAATTTTTTCTTGGAAAAATTCCCATTAAAAATCATCATGATCCCACCCTTGGGAGTTTTTTTTTAATTTTTTAAAAATGCCAAAATCTGCTCTAGAAACCGCAATTCTTAAAATTTCTCAATGAAAATCACATTAGAATACTTCAAATAATTCTAACAATCAATTAATATCTTTAGTTGAATTTTTTCTTGGAAAAATTCCCATTAAAAATCATCATGATCCCACCCTTGGGAGTTTTTTTTTTAATTTTTTAAAAATGCCAAAATCTGCTCTAGAAACCGCAATTCTTAAAATTTCTCAATGAAAATCACATTAGAATACTTCAAATAATTCTAACAATCAATTAATATCTTTAGTTGAATTTTTTCTTGGAAAAATTCCCATTAAAAATCATCATGATCCCACCCTTGGGAGTTTTTTTTTAATTTTTTAAAAATGCCAAAATCTGCTCTAGAAACCGCAATTCTTAAAATTTCTCAATGAAAATCACATTAGAATACTTCAAATAATTCTAACAATCAATTAATATCTTTAGTTGAATTTTTTCTTGGAAAAATTCCCATTAAAAATCATCATGATCCCACCCTTGGGAGTTTTTTTTTTAATTTTTTAAAAATGCCAAAATCTGCTCTAGAAACCGCAATTCTTAAAATTTCTCAATGAAAATCACATTAGAATACTTCAAATAATTCTAACAATCAATTAATATCTTTAGTTGAATTTTTTCTTGGAAAAATTCCCATTAAAAATCATCATGATCCCACCCTTGGGAGTTTTTTTTTAATTTTTTAAAAATGCCAAAATCTGCTCTAGAAACCGCAATTCTTAAAATTTCTCAATGAAAATCACATTAGAATACTTCAAATAATTCTAACAATCAATTAATATCTTTAGTTGAATTTTTTCTTGGAAAAATTCCCATTAAAAATCATCATGATCCCACCCTTGGGAGTTTTTTTTTAATTTTTTAAAAATGCCAAAATCTGCTCTAGAAACCGCAATTCTTAAAATTTCTCAATGAAAATCACATTAGAATACTTCAAATAATTCTAACAATCAATTAATATCTTTAGTTGAATTTTTTCTTGGAAAAATTCCCATTAAAAATCATCATGATCCCACCCTTGGGAGTTTTTTTTTAATTTTTTAAAAATGCCAAAATCTGCTCTAGAAACCGCAATTCTTAAAATTTCTCAATGAAAATCACATTAGAATACTTCAAATAATTCTAACAATCAATTAATATCTTTAGTTGAATTTTTTCTTGGAAAAATTCCCATTAAAAATCATCATGATCCCACCCTTGGGAGTTTTTTTTTTAATTTTTTAATAATGCCAAAATCTGCTCTAGAAACCGCAATTCTTAAAATTTCTCAATGAAAATCACATTAGAATACTTCAAATAATTCTAACAATCAATTAATATCTTTAGTTGAATTTTTTCTTGGAAAAATTCCCATTAAAAATCATTATGATCCCACCCTTGGGAGTTTTTTTTTAATTTTTTAAAAATGCCAAAATCTGCTCTAGAAACCGCAATTCTTAAAATTTCTCAATGAAAATCACATTAGAATACTTCAAATAATTCTAACAATCAATTAATATCTTTAGTTGAATTTTTTCTTGGAAAAATTCCCATTAAAAATCATCATGATCCCACCCTTGGGAGTTTTTTTTTAATTTTTTAAAAATGCCAAAATCTGCTCTAGAAACCGCAATTCTTAAAATTTCTCAATGAAAATCACATTAGAATACTTCAAATAATTCTAACAATCAATTAATATCTTTAGTTGAATTTTTTCTTGGAAAAATTCCCATTAAAAATCATCATGATCCCACCCTTGGGAGTTTTTTTTTTAATTTTTTAAAAATGCCAAAATCTGCTCTAGAAACCGCAATTCTTAAAATTTCTCAATGAAAATCACATTAGAATACTTCAAATAATTCTAACAATCAATTAATATCTTTAGTTGAATTTTTTCTTGGAAAAATTCCCATTAAAAATCATTATGATCCCACCCTTGGGAGTTTTTTTTAATTTTTTAAAAATGCCAAAATCTGCTCTAGAAACCGCAATTCTTAAAATTTCTCAATGAAAATCACATTAGAATACTTCAAATAATTCTAACAATCAATTAATATCTTTAGTTGAATTTTTTCTTGGAAAAATTCCCATTAAAAATCATTATGATCCCACCCTTGGGAGTTTTTTTTTAATTTTTTAAAAATGCCAAAATCTGCTCTAGAAACCGCAATTCTTAAAATTTCTCAATGAAAATCACATTAGAATACTTCAAATAATTCTAACAATCAATTAATATCTTTAGTTGAATTTTTTCTTGGAAAAATTCCCATTAAAAATCATCATGATCCCACCCTTGGGAGTTTTTTTTTTAATTTTTTAAAAATGCCAAAATCTGCTCTAGAAACCGCAATTCTTAAAATTTCTCAATGAAAATCACATTAGAATACTTCAAATAATTCTAAAAATCAATTAATATCTTTAGTTGAATTTTTTCTTGGAAAAATTCCCATTAAAAATCATCATGATCCCACCCTTGGGAGTTTTTTTTTAATTTTTTAAAAATGCCAAAATCTGCTCTAGAAACCGCAATTCTTAAAATTTCTCAATGAAAATCACATTAGAATACTTCAAATAATTCTAACAATCAATTAATATCTTTAGTTGAATTTTTTCTTGGAAAAATTCCCATTAAAAATCATCATGATCCCACCCTTGAGAGTTTTTTTTTAATTTTTTAAAAATGCCAAAATCTGCTCTAGAAACCGCAATTCTTAAAATTTCTCAATGAAAATCACATTAGAATACTTCAAATAATTCTAACAATCAATTAATATCTTTAGTTGAATTTTTTCTTGGAAAAATTCCCATTAAAAATCATCATGATCCCACCCTTGGGAGTTTTTTTTTTAATTTTTTAAAAATGCCAAAATCTGCTCTAGAAACCGCAATTCTTAAAATTTCTCAATGAAAATCACATTAGAATACTTCAAATAATTCTAACAATCAATTAATATCTTTAGTTGAATTTTTTCTTGGAAAAATTCCCATTAAAAATCATCATGATCCCACCCTTGGGAGTTTTTTTTTAATTTTTTAAAAATGCAAAAATCTGCTCTATAAACCGCAATTCTTAAAATTTCTCAATGAAAATCACATTAGAATACTTCAAATAATTCTAACAATCAATTAATATCTTTAGTTGAATTTTTTCTTGGAAAAATTCCCATTAAAAATCATCATGATCCCACCCTTGGGAGTTTTTTTTTTAATTTTTTAAAAATGCCAAAATCTGCTCTAGAAACCGCAATTCTTAAAATTTCTCAATGAAAATCACATTAGAATACTTCAAATAATTCTAACAATCAATTAATATCTTTAGTTGAATTTTTTCTTGGAAAAATTCCCATTAAAAATCATCATGATCCCACCCTTGGGAGAATTTTTTCTTTTTTTTTTAATTTTTTAAAAATGCCAAAATCTGCTCTAGAAACCGCAATTCTTAAAATTTCTCAATGAAAATCACATTAGAATACTTCAAATAATTCTAACAATCAATTAATATCTTTAGTTGAATTTTTTCTTGGAAAAATTCCCATTAAAAATCATCATGATCCCACCCTTGGGAGTTTTTTTTTTAATTTTTTAAAAATGCCAAAATCTGCTCTAGAAACCGCAATTCTTAAAATTTCTCAATGAAAATCACATTAGAATACTTCAAATAATTCTAACAATCAATTAATATCTTTAGTTGAATTTTTTCTTGGAAAAATTCCCATTAAAAATCATCATGATCCCACCCTTGGGAGTTTTTTTTTTAATTTTTTAAAAATGCCAAAATCTGCTCTAGAAACCGCAATTCTTAAAATTTCTCAATGAAAATCACATTAGAATACTTCAAATAATTCTAACAATCAATTAATATCTTTAGTTGAATTTTTTCTTGGAAAAATTCCCATTAAAAATCATCATGATCCCACCCTTGGGAGTTTTTTTTTAATTTTTTAAAAATGCCAAAATCTGCTCTAGAAACCGCAATTCTTAAAATTTCTCAATGAAAATCACATTAGAATACTTCAAATAATTCTAACAATCAATTAATATCTTTAGTTGAATTTTTTCTTGGAAAAATTCCCATTAAAAATCATCATGATCCCACCCTTGGGAGTTTTTTTTTAATTTTTTAAAAATGCCAAAATCTGCTCTAGAAACCGCAATTCTTAAAATTTCTCAATGAAAATCACATTAGAATACTTCAAATAATTCTAACAATCAATTAATATCTTTAGTTGAATTTTTTCTTGGAAAAATTCCCATTAAAAATCATCATGATCCCACCCTTGGGAGTTTTTTTTTAATTTTTTAAAAATGCCAAAATCTGCTCTAGAAACCGCAATTCTTAAAATTTCTCAATGAAAATCACATTAGAATACTTCAAATAATTCTAACAATCAATTAATATCTTTAGTTGAATTTTTTCTTGGAAAAATTCCCATTAAAAATCATCATGATCCCACCCTTGGGAGTTTTTTTTTTAATTTTTTAAAAATGCCAAAATCTGCTCTAGA
>NW_026604660.1:0-16579 GCF_024763615.1 Phlebotomus papatasi
TGAATCTCTAATAGGGGAAGTTTCTAAATACTGAATATCATTTTTTATTCGAATGTAGAAGAAATATATTTTTTGCAGTACTCTGCGTTGATACCACTGCTTAAGCAGTGGTATCAACGCAGAGTACTTCATATACCTAGTAAAAGCACGACAAAGTAATTTAGTATTTTTTTTATGAACCACAGCATTATTGCATTTTATATCCCCGGCATTTTATTTACTGTGCTCTTTTTTAAGTCCAAGTTTCGCTTTGCGCAAAAAAAGAAACTTGAAGAGAGACCAGAAAGAGTCAAAGAAAATTAAATACGCTACATTCTTCAATTTAAGCATATTATATCGATTTTATCGAAGGAAATCTGGTTTTACCAAACAGTTTCACACGCACAAGTCTTGTTTATTTTGATGTTAAAACCTATTTATATACAATTATTTTACCTTGTCTCTAGTATTCTTTATATTTTCAATTTGGTTAGGTTTATGCTATTATTTACTTAAAAAAATCCAATAGGTTTATTAAAGAGACCATTGATAACGATTTTCTCAGCATGCAATTTCAAGAGTTTTGTCAGTATATAAGCCGTATTATAGACAGACAGTTATAGAAAAGATGCTCAATTTAATACCCCCGGAAGTTATTTTTCAATTAGACATCAGACACCGCCAACAAATTAGTCAACCCTGAAGTAGTTAACAAGACCTTCCTCATCCCCTACTCAATGTCTACTAAAAATTTATAGTTTTTCGGGAACATATTCAATGATCTTAATACATTTTTGGTCATATTTTATAAGTATATCTAAACAATAAATTCATTTTACAGTAAACTCTCTCAAATTCGAGCATTTGAGACCGAAATATTACAAAAATTACCGAAAAATTCGGGCGTAAAACGATTTTTCGTTCATCTGTATACTCATATTAAACTAACATACTCCTTAAAGATTGTAAATGCAAAAGCCTCAATAATGAAAAATCACAACATAACTAAGAAAAACCATGGCAATTTTGAGCATTTATTCATTAATCAGACTCATACTTCAAAAAAGTCAACAAATTTTTTTTCTCAAATTTATCTACTGCCCGAATTAAAAAGTAGCTCATCTTAAAAGAACCGAATAAGCGAGAGTGTACTGTATTATGCATCAGTGATCTTGAAATATTCCTTCTAACATTTTTTCAAGGGCAAAAGTTAAAAAATTGTATTGAGCGTATTTCCCAATCAATTAACCGAAATAGTACGATCCGAATGATTAAGAAAATTGATATGCACATCAGAAAAAAACAATTTAAATAAAATCTACAGAAAAAAATAAAATTGGAATATTTATTTGTATTTAAAACAAAATTTCGTATTATTTTTCACTATAATAAATACAAAATGGTTTGAAACGAGGTTACTTCAACAAAATTTAGTATAAATCTTCTAATTTATGTTTATCTTGCAGATGTAGAATATTTATTTTGTAGATGTGAGTATTTACAATTCTTCAGTTCTGTTTTGTTTGAATAATAACGAAATTTAATTTTTACCAAATTAATACTCTAATATTTTGCAGCTCAAACCTCAAAAATATTGAATTAATGGACACATGAAACAGACTTATCAGGAAATTGTTCTTCACGTTCTTTTAGAACTTGAAGCAAAGATCTCTGTACCGTTTTAGAATTCATCTTGTGCTAGTCATTTATTTATTACTATTATGAAACCACTATTAAATTATTGTAATTTAGTTTTTTAGGTAGAAAATAATCGGTATTAGGGTAACTGTACCAAATTTCGGCATAGATGCATGTCTGCGCCAAAGTCTTAAGTTTGAAGTGGAATTCTTTCAATACAAATTAAGTTTTTTGTTGCTTCACTGAGAAAAAAAGAGGGTGCGATTAACTTTTTTTCCTCGTAACTTTAACGCTTTTTAAGTGTAAAAATATATCAACATTTTTTAATGTTAATTTTACACCTTTTTAAGGGTAAAATTAACATGAAAGGGGGTTAATTTAACCCAATACACCTAAAAAGGGTAATATTTACACTGATTTCGGATCAATAATGCAGGGTAAAATCAACATTTCCGGAATGTTATTTTAACTTTTTCGGATTTCTCTCAGTGTTCTCTTTAGAGAATTTTGCTTGAAATCTTGTGTATAACTAGTTTATCATTTTTGTTTTCCCCAAAATCGTTATTAATAGATTTTAAAATGAATAATAAAAATACTGACATAGCTTTGGGTAATATTTCGACCACCTTGATTCTCATAATTCCATGTCCTTCAGGAATTTTTCCAAAGTCATCTCTTTTGTTATAAGCGACATTTTTTTGTTTTTTTCTGCATTGTATAATCTTTAGAGTATGCGAAAACTAAAAATTCATGGAAAATTGGGGAAAAAAATAAGTGGCCGAAATTAGAAGCTTGCCGAAATTTGGTAGAATTCCCCTGCTTTGGAAATTTATTGAACATCTGAAATTTCCTCATGTTTTTAAAGAAAATCAATTGTAGACTCAAACTACAGGAGCTCTAAATAGTTTATTAGACGAAATTATTGCTTTAGTAACATGATAGTCTTTAATCTTTATCTTTAAAAGCAGTAAGAAAATATTCATAAAATGTATTTATTCATCCTGAAACTATTTTCCTTTTATGTTTTCTTAGAGGGTATTACAAAATGGTTTTTAATTGGCCGTAGGAGAAATTGGGGCAGTAGTAAACATGGGGTAATTGTAAACAGTGATATATATTTATATCTACACTACTTGGAAGTAAGAGGACCAGCGATCGACAGTATTCCACGGATCGTCAAGATATTACCATATTGTTTCACCAATTCAAATGAACGTTTAAAAATTATTAGTTACTTTTTACCATTTAACTCACAAGAATGCAGTGCATTAGCTCAGATTTAATTTATAAAACCAATTTTCCGAGAAACACCTGATTAAATTCGTGACGATCCGAGGTACAGAATACACAATTACGATTACATATATTTTTTTATTAATTTATTGTAAAAATTTAAAATTCAATTGCACAGATATATTTAAATGGAACACTAATATACTAATTAGCATTCACAAAAATACCACATAGTATTTTGTTGCTTATATATTCAAATAAATATCGAACATGTCTCTTAAATTCCGATCCAGGGTACTCTTCCCTTTATATCGACCATTTCTACAGTGGCAAAGGATCCTTATGCTATCTATGAAGTCTAATATAATTGAAAAATATTGCAGTGTTTACAACTACTCATGTTTACTACTGCCCCATTTTTCCCTGTATTCATTTGTTTTATCTGTATCAAGTACTATAATCTTATATGGCCATCGCCATCTTGGCGTTGCTTTCTACCTCCAGGATAATTCAAAATAACTATCCATAGTATATGGATGATTTTCAAATAATTGACAAATTCGAAGTTAAAAACTAACGAGTTATTCAAATATTGGACTGATTCTAAGATGAATACCCCTTGACACTACATTCATTTTAATATATAATATTAGAGAACTTATAAACTTATGTGACACAAGTTTCAAAATGTTTGTTTTGTGGCAGGAAATTCTTCCTACGTCTTTCAGAAACTCGAAATATTTGGATACAATAAAAAAAAACACGAAAGAATATCAAAAAGTTTAGTCACATTTACGAGACAAATGATTAAAATTGACTCATTTCCGAAAATGATTGTATATAATCACAAAAAAGTATTTAATAAAAAAAATTCTCAAGCCTTGCTATTGGCTTGTCTTTTGTATAATTATTACGTATATTAGTATATAAGGCAACAATAATGCAATAAATTTGTAAGTAAAATATAGTCAAGTTTCCATTTACACATAAGCTGAGATATAAATACACACATTTTGATTATTCATTCTACATTATATACAATTCACTATAAATGAGCGTGACTTTACATTGTTCACATACTTTTTGGCCTAAGCCACTGTGAAAGATATGGTGAAGAGAGAAGAGCAAAAATATTGAGTTCGATTAATCAAAGAGCTAAATATATACACACACTATATTTATAATTATTTACATAAGCCGAGGCATTTATTGTATACGGTGTTTATTTAGATTTTTTTCTTCTGTTCAATTCATATACAAACAACATTGTTTCTCTACACATTTTACCCATTATGTAGGTGTATATACTTTAAAATATGCACCATTATATACCTCACGCTAGCTATTAATGGAATGTTCAGTATTGTAATTGTATGTAAATACCTGAGACATTAAGCATATAATTTTTTTTTCTTTCAAGATGAAATCTCGTCTTAGGTCATTTCTTCTTTTGTACACAAAAAGTACACATATATGCTTCTTGAACAATTTGTGTGAAAATTAAAGTATTATGTTGAGAAAAGAAATTTAAGTACTATACTATTTATAATCTTTGCGTTATACTTGAAAACAAAAAGTTATAGCGAGAAAAATAATACACTTACAATAAGTAATGACATTGTTTTGTACCACATTTTTGTCTATTTTATAGAATAATAATAGAAATAATATAGGTAGAGATGAAGCACGATATAAAACAAAGAAATAGAAGCACGCAATTTTTTTTTTATTTCTTTTTCACACATTTTTTTTCATCCATTTTTCCTTTTCATTTCATTCACCTTCATCGACATCATCAACAGTGAAAAGTTCACTCTTGAGAATGATTGGAATTCAAGTGGAAATAAAATTCGCAGACACAGAAAAAAACGAATAAGCAAAGAATAACGCAACAAAATCGAAAAACGAATAAAAAGACATTTCAAGTGACATTGCTTTTTCCCAGAATATATCGTTTTTTTTTTCTTTTTTTTCAACCTATAACGCAACACAGCAAAGAAGTTAAAAGATATCACATAGAGGGGGACGAATCCAATTCGACATATGCCAAAATATTTCATTTTTTATATCTAAATATTCCCCCTTTGAATATAAGTTGAAAATTCACTTAAAATGCGCACACGCGGTCTTTTGCCATAATCATCGTTTTTTTTTATCTTCCTTCACCATGTAGACATTGCTCATTCTTCCATATAATCAACAAAACTATGGAAAAGACCCCCCATCTGATTTTGAAATTTTTCAACCAACCAATAGAATTGCAATTGAGTTACTTTTTTTCTAGCACTTATAGAACCTTTTAAAATACCAGATTGGTATCACACTAAATTTACGAGTATAAAGAAAATTGCTTATATTGAATAATATTAATATTAAAATGTACATATTTGCATACATATGTATATAGCGTTCAAGGAGAATAAAGCAAAAATACTCAACTCGCTATATACTTAATATATTATATTATTTTTGACACGCATTTGCAGTGAAAATTTCCAATTATACAAAATTTCAGTATATGCCACACGAAAATCTTGACGTTTCACATTTCATTTCACTCTACTCTTTCTCCTGTTATAAACCTTATATTTTTTTTTACCATATTCGCTTTCTTAAATAACAAAATCACCTCATTCAGTATATAAATTTAATTTTAGAAGCACGAAAAAACGTCATACCATTTTTTACGTTATTGATTTTTCAGCTTTATTATTAGCGACTCTTTTATTATCTCTTCTCCCTCCATCTCTGTCACTATCATTCTATTGTCAAATTTTCTATTAATAAATTTATATAATATTATCGAATTCATTTTGTAATATTCTATCTCAGATTAAGAGTAATAAGCATGGGGTAATTGTAAACACTGTATTTTTTATCTGAAATTCTTTACAATCTAATTTATTTCTACACTACTTGAACTTATGTCCATTTCTTCAGTGAAAAAGTATACCTATAGTATCTATGAATTGATATAAGGGAAATTGGTGCACTACCAAACATGGGGTAGTACCGAACACTGATTTTTATTTCTAAACTCATCCTATGAAGTCTAATGTCTAATTAAAATGTCACAGTGTTCAGTGCTACACTGTGTTTAGTGGTGTCTCTGTTTCCCCTAAATCTCATATGAGGTATAATGTGTAATTAAAAAAATAGCAGTGTTTTTACAACTAGGGGAAAGTACTCTCCCTTCGAACGTTCATGCCTTCGAATTATGTGAATTTTCTTTTACTTTTCCTAAAAGAGACTTGCATACAATTATCACGTAATTATCAATAATTGATGATAGGCTATCTAATATTTAGTAGAAATGTGTAAGTCTCTTAGGAGAAATGAAAGAAAATTCACATTATTCGAAGGCATAAACATTCGAAGGAAGAGTGCATTCCCCTACCCTATTCTCTTACTAGAAATCTATATTGGTCTTCTTAATGAAAGACTATCAAGTTCTATGTTGGGACGTTTTATTTACGGTGACAGGGCAAATAGAGTCGCTTATATAATTCTTCGCTGTATCCCAAATGCTTGACAGTATCACTTAGATGTGGATATTGTGCTCTTGATCCACTAGACAATATCTAAATATACCCTCCTCCCCCAGGGACCTTTTTTGAAATATCTTCGCGTATAAAATGATTACTGAGATATTATGTCATGCTGTTTATAAGACTGACCGTTAAAAGTCCTAGAAGCCAAACGGTATGAGATAGCGACTTAGAGCCTTATGGCCTAGACACACTTACGACTTAAGCCGAGAGACGACTTAGTGGAAAATTATGGAAATGTAGTATACTCATTATTTCGAATATAATTAAGCTAAGCCGTATCTCGGCTAATCCTCAGATCTGTCGAGGCCCTTAGAGTGACCTACCCCACATAATTTCACTAAGAACCTTAGTTTTTCTGTACCTGTCCACTTCCATTCCAGAACAATGTTTTTTTTTTTTTATTTTGATAATGCGTTATTGGATTTGTCTTTTCTGTATAGATATATTCTTTAGGATTTCCTATATTACAGATTTAATTTATAAATGAAAATCCCCTTAAATAATTAATAATTTTAATTTTTTCAAGGTCAAACGATAAAAATACTATAGAGAGTGTATTTCTCAAATTATTAGAACACATTTTGGTTCATTGAAAAAGTTTTGGAATTCCTGATGTCTAAACCTGTTGGATAATTAATTTTTATCCGAAATGCAACTGTATTAAGCTGTTTTTAGATTAGATGTTTAACTTGGTTCTCTAAAATCACGAAGACGTTTTAATTAAGCCATAGAGTTAAGCCTTAGGTCTGAATCTCGTTTGTTTATACTCAATTTTGGGAAAATTTCCAAGTGACCTATGAATCGATTTAAACTCTCGCAACTTTTGGGACTCTTCCCAAAGAAAAGTATGGATATTATAGAAAAAACGTTTTTGTTAATTTATTTAGAACACAATAAAATATAAATCTCGTGGATAAGGATAAAACAACTAAGGATCTCTAAATCTAGGATATTTTTTGTAGAACATCGCTTAACTTTTGAGCTGAAATCTTTTTGATCAAAAAATCGTGAATTTGACTTGCTGCATATTTTACAATCCCGAAAGAGTTAAATTAAGCTTCTTTATGTCAAAATAGAACAAACTGTCATCTGAATAAGAATGGCTCTATTATACAATAAAGTTAGGTAAATTAGGTTCCGGTGCAGGCTACATAAATCAGAATGAACCTCCTCTTTCACTTCCTGAGCTAAGTGTTCCAGAGTATGATATCCCCTACAATAATTAATCGTTTAACTCATTTACGAACACGTAAATTAAAAAAAAAAAAACGAAATGAAATTTGTGTTTGTGATTCATTTTCTCATTAGAGTCGCGATGTAACTTTATTAATCTTGACAAACAATACAAAACTGCTTTAGGGTAGTATCATGAAAGTTACGAGATCCAGCATTTCACAACTAAGGATAAACACCTCAATTAAATAGTTTAATATTCTGTCTTGAAAAATGAAAAAAAAAAACTGTTCTCAGTACACTTTAAACATGATGGAATAGAACTGTTAATATCTATACTATTATTTGTATACATAAATAGAAAAGAACCTAATAAACGTTACAATACAAATAAATGTAATCATTAATTTTTTATAACTGTCCTAGAAATTAAAAAAAAATGATATTGGTAGAAATAAAACAATAAAAAACCGCAATTTATATTTCACCTATATAAATAACAGAAGTAATTCCAATAGATTTTTTCCTTTATTTTACCATGTGTTAATTTTACTACTTTATACTTAATCGTTTTAGTTTGACTTTACTGTTAAATGCATGATATAAATAAATTTATATGATTTGCATAAATGATGAAAGTAATATTTTTTATTGAGTATCATAAATTAATTTAGAAAATATGAAGATGTGTAAAAAAGTTTAATTAGTTTACACTTCACACATTAATGAGATACAATTTCCTTTGAAAAGAAAACAGATATAATTATGATGGAATATGAATGAACATACTCACAATGTGTAAAGAATGGCAAGTATGACGAAAATATCGTAAATTTTTCGCTTGCCATTTATTTTCACAACGTTGGGCTGTTATAGCACTCCTTCTGTTCTATCCCCAGCAAATTTTTCGACAAAAATATGCAAGGGGTATTTGTAAATAAATATACAAAGTCTATATTCTATTTATATTGGAATATTTCCTCAATCTCCCTTATATACTTTTATGTAAATCCAACAATAAAATATTCTCATGTATCTCTTTTGCATTATTCCTAAAATTCTTATATCGCCTGTTTTCTCTCAAAAGATTCTTGCACTGTTGTTTCTTCCATCACATTATTTATACAGTTTTTTTTTTTCAATTATAAATATTTGAATGTAAGAATCAGATATACAGAAAGCTTACATTATAGTTTTCCCATTTTCTTTGACGAAAACTTTGTGCATTTTCAGAAAAAGAATAAAAATAAATAAATTCAAACATTAAAAACCTCATTTTATGAGTAAACCATTGATTAATAAGGCTAAATTAGAGAAATTAGTCTTATTTAAGGTAGTTCTACGAAAAACCATTTCCCTTTATTTTCACTTTTAATAAATAAAATAAAATGAATATGAAAAAAAAGAAAATACTGTATAGTTTAATGATGAGCTTACATGTATACAAATGCTTCACAATTTGTGTCACATTTTATCATCGCAGCACATTTTTGCAACGTTATCAAGAACATTGCGATAAACGCAAACTCGTGTTTCAATACCCAAGATTTTGCAACGTAATAAATTATACTCTTTTTTCTGTGCCATATAGAGCTCTTGAAATATTCACAACAACAAAAAAAAGTCACGAATACGCTATCTATTTGAACCAGAATGACGTGTCAGATTATTGGACAAAGTGAAATATAGTCAAGTAAGAGAGAAATAAACTGCTAATCAGACATTATATTGTTGTGAGATAATTGTATAAACACTCGCGGATTTTCTTTTGCCCTATGTCGTTATATAGAATAATTGCAAATTTTTCCTGTTACTCCGATAACGCAAAATGTGCCGTTTTAATTGCTCCTTCGCATGGTTTTGCAAATTTCTTACGCTTCTTACATTTTTTTTTGCATCACTTCTTTCTCGTGTATCTTTTAGGTGTAATTCAATGTAATTACCTCTGAAGCTTTTCTTATATTTTAAGAAAGACAAAAAAAAAACAAATAAAAATACAAAAGTATTTGGAGAATTGTATTGTGGAAAATTGGGTTGTTACTTCCTGAGCAATTTTCACCTGTTAATTTACAGTATATGTACTACATGTTCAATAATTGCGAGAAAGGGAAATTTCTTATGTAACATTGGTAATATTTGATAAAACTTTAAATTTGAATATTAAAAATTTTATAAGTAAAAATCGAATTTTTCAATACAAGGTGGAGGAGGGTTGGGAGGTTGGTGAGATATTGTTTTAAGTGTGATTCTTCAATTTACCGTAGATGCGAGTGACTTTGTTCCCCTTTAGTTCGTAAACTTTTCGTTTTTTCAATGGTCTTCACAGATCAGACATGATAGATCGGATCGGTAAAGACCATCCTTACGTGCTAGGATTAATGAAAAGTTTATGACTAGGGGGGGAGGGCAAAGTCATCCATGGAGGAGTCATTCCTATCTACGATGCACACCTATTTTTATGGGGGGCCATCAAAGATCGAAAATCTATAGCTCTAATCGTTTGGTCTTAATCGTTTAGATCTTAAGTTCGCGCAAAAAATAATAATAATTTAAGTCTTTTTTTAATATACGACAACAGACTTATCATTAAAGGGGCTCAAATACAATTGGACTGATCCTCGAAAAAATTTAGCCTGTAAAATTTGGCAGTAAATATTTATCCCAAATTGTCATTTAGTAAGAGCTTAGGATTATTGATTATGAGGTGCTTTGCATACATTTGCTTTACTCAATCTTTTACTGTAAATTACTTTACTTTAAATTTTATAAGCTAAATGTTCTCGAGGATCAGCCTGAGTCTATTTGGGCCATAACGATTTCTCAAATTTAGAAGTTCAAATGAATCTAGAGAGCACATTTCTCTATCGATTTTGCAAATTATGAATGCATTTGAAAGGTACCAGTTTCTCAATCAATTATTCTAAACAATTTTAAGAACACAAAACTTAAACGTTTTGACACTTTTTTACTGACAATTTTACTGCGGGCACTGTAACACTTCGTTATCCGGATGATTGGGAGACAATATGACAGATGTCCGCTTCGTAATTCGGATGGATTTTTTGAATTTGTTCAACGTCTCGAAAATATAAAAGTTTTTTTTAGTACAATTATAATAAAAGTATTAAAAAAGATTAAAAAGACATAATTAGATAATTCTATGCTATTATACTTCATTTATTAAACAAAAACATCACAGGATAATTTATTTTCATTGCTGAAGACACATGCATACATGACCTCAGAATTATTTTGAATGTAACCGTCGATAACTCGTCCGGATTACGCCGATCCGGATTAGAGAGCGGGCACTGTATATTTAACACAGTTTCAGGTAATGATATTATATCCACACAGACAAATATTTCGTAAAATTGTTCGTAAATGTTTGTGAATTCCTATCAGAGTCTTCCCAAATGATCGCAATTCGTAACCTACAAAAAAGTTTTTAAATGTTTGTACTTATTTCACAAACATTGTCCTTAAAACGATTACTTACGAGCATTTTTTTGTTCTCTTACAAACATTTGTTCGTAAATGTTCGTAAACACACAAAACATTATGTTCGTAAAATTTTGTTATTTGTTCGTAAATTTTTGTCAGTCAAACGAAAAAAAGGTTTCTAAAAGAGCAAAAAAGATGCTCGTCAAGTGTTTATGTTACAAACGATGTCTATGAAAAAGTACAAAGTTTTACGAACTTTTTTTTTTGTAGGTTACGAGGAGCATTTCGTAAGTCCTCTGTAGGAATTGACAAACATTTACGAACAATTTTTGCAAATATTTTTTTCTGTGCATATAAGTTTTAGCACAATCTATTTAAAGACATAAATCATTTAAAAGTTTTTGGTTCATTGGACTCATCTCATCTTATCCACATTAACATATTCTTGTCAAAATTGACCAAAAATTTTCCATTAAACGAGCAAATAAGACTGTCGATGCACTTTCCTCTTCACTTTGCCAACTTTTTCCCTCATATTTACCAAATACATTTCTCGATGCCATCATCACACACACAAATTGTTCTTGTCTTTTCCTTATTTTGCTTCAAACAGGTTTTAACTGTAAATTTTATTAAATCTCCATTCGTTTGGAGAGATTGAGAAGGTTGATATATTGGTGTTACTTGTACACAAGAGATACAGAAAAAGCTTCGCATTACTACAAAAAAAAAACCAACAGTAACATTGACATTAATGTGCGATTTACATTTTAAAATTTTAATTTTTCACTCTGTCTAGAAAATTAAATTAACGAATCGCATGGCGAAAAGGTGAGTTTTTTTTTAGATAAAATTCTCTTTACAATTCCAGTTTTCGTATATCGACATATTTGTTTCTCCATTGCACAAGCATTTTAAACCGCAATAATTTTGTATAGTGTATAATTTAGAGAAGATGAGAATAAAAAAAAAAAAAACAGTAGACGAATAAGATTGAGCTTATTTATAGATTTTTGCCTCTGCCTTTTCTCTTTTCACAGCAAAAAGTTATGTATAAAAGTTCATTTGAGATTCTCAAGTTTAATTAATGTACATAACACATCGTTCTAAATATCATGCATGTTAAGTCATCGACCTTTAACTTAAATGGATCATACACACATAACATTTAAAGATGCACAAATCACCTTCTCTGCTTCGTTTTTTTTTTCTATTTTATTTCTCTATTCCGTTAAAAAAACACACACACATCAATGCCAAATTGGCACGATTTCGTACATAAAAAAATAAAAGAGAAAAATTAGGATTATAAATTCTAAAATCTTATTTCTCATGTTTTTCACTTTGTGATATATTTCTTCTCTTGTCTTTTCCTGTCTGTTTCTTTCTTTCTTTTTGGTTCTCTTTCAACACAATAATACTTTCATTTAAGAATTTTTATTTGTGACTCACACTCTATGGCTTATAGCTCTTTTAGCTATATACATTATACATTTCTTTCACCTCCTGCTACATAGCAATCGTTTTATGTCTCTTCTATGTAGCAAAAGAAGAACGAGGTGTTTTAGTATAGCTCAGAAAGACCCAGAAAAAAAAGCATAGACAACACAAAAAAAAAACATGAAAAATGTCAGTAAATAAAGTAGAAATTTTTATATATACCATAAACTTGTTATTTACGGAGTCTTATATTTTAGATTACATATATAACATCTCTTTCTCTCTTTGTGGCGCAATTCTACATTTTCAACCAAGTCTGCCCTCCTCTCTATTTTGTATTTCTTACTTACTCATTCCTTTTATAAATCATGCAAGAATAACTAAATGTATATCTTACATACAGTGGTAAAAAAATACCACTGCTGAGTTCAAGTGAAAAGAGATGACAGTGTGGAAAAACAAGTCTGTGAGTGCCTTATTAGATTTTAAAAGCGGAAATTCTTTTATTTGAATATTTAAATCAGTAAAACGATATATATATATTTTTGTAAAGACGTGGCTTATCTTATTAGATATACTTATCCAAAAATGAAAAATATCAAGCTCCTTCCCCCTCTCTTATTATTATTGTATATTTTTCAAAACATGATTTTTGGACTCATTTGGCTTGATAAAAATAAAACTATTTAGGGCTCAATTCTATACTATTCTAAGATTAAAAGTAAGTAAGGCTCATAATTTTGTCCAGTTACTTATTTTGGACACTTTGAGGATAAAATTGGACACTAAAAATAAATTGATTAAAATGATGGATTTTTATTCCAATATTTGATGAATAATGAATTCTATCTAAATATTTGTTCTTTTTGGAAGATTTTAACACTAAATACGTTAAAATTTGAATATGATTTGAGTTGAAATTGCTTTGTTCAAAATTCAGTGTGAGCAATTGCTTACGAGAAATATGACAGAACTTCGTGTTTACTTCAGTCTTATTTAGCTGTGATGAAGTATTAACAATGTTTCTTCGCCTTTTTTAAGTGATATTATTGAATATTCATTGAAAATTGTGTTGATTCACGTTAGTGGTGATTTGTACATTTGACCTGAAGTGATATTTTCCTTGCGCATTAGATTTTTCGTGTGAAAAATGGGAAATTTTCTAAGACATTCACCAGTGAGGTGATACTCCTTATTTTGGACAAGTGTTTTTCTCACGAAATTTCGTCAAGTTTTAGCTTTTGTGATGACTATGTTGGACAAATGCCTGGAGAAACAAAGGAGCATCATCTCTACGAACGAGATGTAGCGAGAAATGCCTTGAAAGGCTCCCGGAAAGGCCAGGGAATGAGCGAATCCGCACGTACTTGGAGAACCGAAGTCAACTCACTTTAATGAATGATATGGAAAATTTCCGGGCTTCTTGTGACATTCTACGTTTCCCTTACATGAACAGGAAGAGGACTTGGTAAGATTGGTTCATGAAATGAAGAACAATGGGCATCCTATTGAGGCGGATTAGCTGTCCAAATTTACAGACCAATTGGCCAAATTAATAAACAAGTTGTCCAAAATAAGAGTCAAATTCACCTCTACATATCAATTCATTTTTAAACGTATTAAAACTAATATTAGTAAAAATAAGACGATAAATAGCTTGCCAAGTTTCTAAACAACCCTTCTGAAAAGAGAGTAACAAGAAATGTCAATTAGTATAGAAAATATCGCTCTTCTAACTTGGAACATCGATGCTTATAAGCAGACTGTCCAAAATTATGAGCCCTTACCCTATCTAAAGATCTTATATTATTAATATTTTAAGAGTTCATTGCTGCTATGTATAAAGTGACCGCCAATACAAACCAAATTCGAAAATCTTTGGAGTCATTTTCCAAGTTAATCAAAAAAAAAAAGCTAGAGGCCCCCCTACAAATTGGGGCAATTTTCATCAAATATTTCTTTTTTGAAGGAAATCGTCTATACAGTTGTAGGTGGAAACATCAAAACACTCAAAAATTCAATTTTTGACGAAAATTGTTCCAAATGTGTAAGGGCTAGGGGCCAAAAGGCCTCTACACATTGCAAACCATTTTCGTCAAAAATTGCATTTTTGACAGAATTTTGTCGTTTCCACTGCAGGCAATTTCCTTCAAAAAAGCATTTTTTGACGAAAATTCTTCACAATGTGTAGATGCCTTAAAGGAATAAGTAAACGGCATGAGTCACAATCACAAAATAATGAAATGTTTCTATAGAATATTCATTTATTTGGGGGTTATTGAAATTAAAAACGAATATCTCTTACCGTTCAACCTCTAGACCGCTTAGCGACCAATTAGACTCAGGCTGATCCTCGAGAATACTTAGTCCATAAAATTTGTCAGACGATAATGTATTACGATTGTGCAGAAGATTATAGGCATTCAGGCAAAGGACCTTTAATGTATTATCCTAAGTTCTCAGTGTATGACAATTTAGGATAAATCTATACAGCCAAATATCACAGGTTTAATATTCTCGAGGATCAGCTTGAGTTTTTCTGGGCCCTTAAGAGCATATGACCAAATAAAAAAGTAACATTCTACCAACTCAAATCTATTAGGGTAAAAATTGAAAAGGCGGAAAATAACTCAAGTTTGTATTATGAGTCGAGTTGAGGGAGGTCGGAATTTCGGTATATTTATATTGACTCGAATAAAAAATGTTTTATTTATGTTAATAATCTATTGTTGTTAATAACAAGTTTATATGTGTTATGTGTGCTGAAGCCGTCTTTTATAGTCCGAACTTCTGTGTATTTGACTTTCAGCACTGTCCGATTTTAACAAATTACGTTATCGATACTTTATTGGTTTTTTTAGTAGCTATATTAGGACAAATTCAGTTGTGATAGTAGTTTTAAGATATTTCAATTAACTACAAAAATTGACTAATTGGTTAATAAATAAACCCTAAGGAGACATTCAAGTTTAATAATAAATTTATTGATTAATGACCAGGTTACACACGGGTAACAAAAATCAATGATTAGTTTATGTAATGAAAAAGAAGTGAATTTTTATTTGTTGTATTTTCCATAAATAAAACGATAATTTCATTAATATTTCACTGTAAAAAAAAACTGTTTTTCATCCGAAAGATCAATTTTACTACGATTATCGTTTTATATTTGCGAATTTAACTATTTCTGTTTCAAAATTCGTATTCCAATACCTTTTGCTACGATAATCATTGGAAAAACTACCACAATAATCTGTCCACAATATAGATAAAATTTTTATAGGTGAGTTCGAGGATGTCAGGATAACTGTATCAAATTTCGGCATAGTTGCATGTAAACGCCAAATTTTTGTTTTTTATATTTTTTTTAAGGAGTGCTGCTTGAAACATTGAAAATAGTTTAACGTCTTTGTTTTCTCTAAAATCATTCTTAATACATTTTAAAATGAATAAATTATAAACATAGCTTTGGGTAATATTTCGACCACCTTGATCTTGCTCTTCCGGAATTGTTCCAAAGTCTTTGACATCATCTCGTTCGTAGAAACCACATTTTTTGCATCGTAAAATCTCAAGAGTATGCAAAAACCAACAATTCATGGAAATTTGAGGAACAAAAGAGGTGGGCGAAATTACACGCTGGCCGAAATTTGGTACAATTACCCTATCCCGTAATTTTGTGTCAAATTCATGAGTTACTAGGACTGAACAGAATATACAATATAATATAAGAAATTTCGCGCAAATTAATAAGATGTAAGCAGTAGAAAACCCGTTTTGAAAATTACTATTTATTCTCTATATACTTTCTTCAAGTTCGAGCAGTAATTTGGAAATATACGAATTTCCCAACTTCCCCGAAATGTTTGTCAAATCGAGATAAAATTGTATGGAATGGAACTGTGAATATATAAGATTATAACTTGAACTTTATATTTTCCAATTCTCAGACACAAAAAAAAACATGTTTTTTTGCATGAATTGCTTAAAACGTGTTTTATTGCACTGGATGTCGTGTTAGACAATTAAAATATTATATATCTACATAGAGTGTAACCAGTTAGAGAGTAAAGTTAAAAGAGAAGATTATACTTTTTATAACTCTTCGTAATCTTGTTTTC
>NW_026604661.1:0-16557 GCF_024763615.1 Phlebotomus papatasi
ACCGTTAACCGTGTAAATTAAAATCGCGATTTTAACCCCCTAAAAGTGGGCAAAACGCGTCGAATTTTCTAGGTAACAAGTTAAAATTTTCCGGGGAATCTGAATATGCTATTTAGAACATTCTATAAAGTACCGTTAACCGTGTAAATTAAAATCGCGATTTTAACCCCCTAAAAGTGGGCAAAACGCGTCGAATTTTCTAGGTAACAAGTTAAAATTTTCCGGGGAATCTGAATATGCTATTTAGAACATTCTATAAAGTACCGTTAACCGTGTAAATTAAAATCGCGATTTTAACCCCCTAAAAGTGGGCAAAACGCGTCGAATTTTCTAGGTAACAAGTTAAAATTTTCCGGGGAATCTGAATATGCTATTTAGAACATTCTATAAAGTACCGTTAACCGTGTAAATTAAAATCGCGATTTTAACCCCCTAAAAGTGGGCAAAACGCGTCGAATTTTCTAGGTAACAAGTTAAAATTTTCCGGGGAATCTGAATATGCTATTTAGAACATTCTATAAAGTACCGTTAACCGTGTAAATTAAAATCGCGATTTTAACCCCCTAAAAGTGGGCAAAACGCGTCGAATTTTCTAGGTAACAAGTTAAAATTTTCCGGGGAATCTGAATATGCTATTTAGAACATTCTATAAAGTACCGTTAACCGTGTAAATTAAAATCGCGATTTTAACCCCCTAAAAGTGGGCAAAACGCGTCGAATTTTCTAGGTAACAAGTTAAAATTTTCCGGGGAATCTGAATATGCTATTTAGAACATTCTATAAAGTACCGTTAACCGTGTAAATTAAAATCGCGATTTTAACCCCCTAAAAGTGGGCAAAACGCGTCGAATTTTCTAGGTAACAAGTTAAAATTTTCCGGGGAATCTGAATATGCTATTTAGAACATTCTATAAAGTACCGTTAACCGTGTAAATTAAAATCGCGATTTTAACCCCCTAAAAGTGGGCAAAACGCGTCGAATTTTCTAGGTAACAAGTTAAAATTTTCCGGGGAATCTGAATATGCTATTTAGAACATTCTATAAAGTACCGTTAACCGTGTAAATTAAAATCGCGATTTTAACCCCCTAAAAGTGGGCAAAACGCGTCGAATTTTCTAGGTAACAAGTTAAAATTTTCCGGGGAATCTGAATATGCTATTTAGAACATTCTATTTTGGCATTTTTAAAAAATTAAAAAAAAACTCCCAACTTTCGATTTTGGCATTTTTAAAAAATTAAAAAAAACTCCCAAGGGTGGGATCATAATGATTTTTAATGGGAATTTTTCCAAGAAAAAATTCAACTAAAGATATTAATTGATTGGTAGAATTATTTGAAGTATTCTAATGTGATTTTCATTGAGAAATTTTAAGAATTGCGGTTTCTAGAGCAGATTTTGGCATTTTTAAAAAATTAAAAAAAAAACTCCCAAGGGTGGGATCATGATGATTTTTAATGGGAATTTTTCCAAGAAAAAATTCAACTAAAGATATTAATTGATTGTTAGAATTATTTGAAGTATTCTAATGTGATTTTCATTGAGAAATTTTAAGAATTGCGGTTTCTAGAGCAGATTTTGGCATTTTTAAAAAATTAAAAAAAAACTCCCAAGGGTGGGATCATGATGATTTTTAATGGGAATTTTTCCAAGAAAAAATTCAACTAAAGATATTAATTGATTGGTAGAATTATTTGAAGTATTCTAATGTGATTTTCATTGAGAAATTTTAAGAATTGCGGTTTATAGAGCAGATTTTGGCATTTTTAAAAAATTAAAAAAAAACTCCCAAGGGTGGGATCATGATGATTTTTAATGGGAATTTTTCCAAGAAAAAATTCAACTAAAGATATTAATTGATTGTTAGAATTATTTGAAGTATTCTAATGTGATTTTCATTGAGAAATTTTAAGAATTGCGGTTTCTAGAGCAGATTTTGGCATTTTTAAAAAATTAAAAAAAAAACTCCCAAGGGTGGGATCATGATGATTTTTAATGGGAATTTTTCCAAGAAAAAATTCAACTAAAGATATTAATTGATTGTTAGAATTATTTGAAGTATTCTAATGTGATTTTCATTGAGAAATTTTAAGAATTGCGGTTTCTAGAGCAGATTTTGGCATTTTTAAAAAATTAAAAAAAAACTCCCAAGGGTGGGATCATGATGATTTTTAATGGGAATTTTTCCAAGAAAAAATTCAACTAAAGATATTAATTGATTGTTAGAATTATTTGAAGTATTCTAATGTGATTTTCATTGAGAAATTTTAAGAATTGCGGTTTCTAGAGCAGATTTTGGCATTTTTAAAAAATTAAAAAAAAACTCCCAAGGGTGGGATCATAATGATTTTTAATGGGAATTTTTCCAAGAAAAAATTCAACTAAAGATATTAATTGATTGTTAGAATTATTTGAAGTATTCTAATGTGATTTTCATTGAGAAATTTTAAGAATTGCGGTTTCTAGAGCAGATTTTGGCATTTTTAAAAAATTAAAAAAAAACTCCCAAGGGTGGGATCATGATGATTTTTAATGGGAATTTTTCCAAGAAAAAATTCAACTAAAGATATTAATTGATTGGTAGAATTATTTGAAGTATTCTAATGTGATTTTCATTGAGAAATTTTAAGAATTGCGGTTTATAGAGCAGATTTTGGCATTTTTAAAAAATTAAAAAAAAACTCCCAAGGGTGGGATCATGATGATTTTTAATGGGAATTTTTCCAAGAAAAAATTCAACTAAAGATATTAATTGATTGTTAGAATTATTTGAAGTATTCTAATGTGATTTTCATTGAGAAATTTTAAGAATTGCGGTTTCTAGAGCAGATTTTGGCATTTTTAAAAAATTAAAAAAAAACTCCCAAGGGTGGGATCATGATGATTTTTAATGGGAATTTTTCCAAGAAAAAATTCAACTAAAGATATTAATTGATTGTTAGAATTATTTGAAGTATTCTAATGTGATTTTCATTGAGAAATTTTAAGAATTGCGGTTTCTAGAGCAGATTTTGGCATTTTTAAAAAATTAAAAAAAAAACTCCCAAGGGTGGGATCATGATGATTTTTAATGGGAATTTTTCCAAGAAAAAATTCAACTAAAGATATTAATTGATTGTTAGAATTATTTGAAGTATTCTAATGTGATTTTCATTGAGAAATTTTAAGAATTGCGGTATCTAGAGCAGATTTTGGCATTTTTAAAAAATTAAAAAAAAAACTCCCAAGGGTGGGATCATGATGATTTTTAATGGGAATTTTTCCAAGAAAAAATTCAACTAAAGATATTAATTGATTGTTAGAATTATTTGAAGTATTCTAATGTGATTTTCATTGAGAAATTTTAAGAATTGCGGTTTCTAGAGCAGATTTTGGCATTTTTAAAAAATTAAAAAAAAAACTCCCAAGGGTGGGATCATAATGATTTTTAATGGGAATTTTTCCAAGAAAAAATTCAACTAAAGATATTAATTGATTGTTAGAATTATTTGAAGTATTCTAATGTGATTTTCATTGAGAAATTTTAAGAATTGCGGTTTCTAGAGCAGATTTTGGCATTTTTAAAAAAATTAAAAAAAAACTCCCAAGGGTGGGATCATGATGATTTTTAATGGGAATTTTTCCAAGAAAAAATTCAACTAAAGATATTAATTGATTGTTAGAATTATTTGAAGTATTCTAATGTGATTTTCATTGAGAAATTTTAAGAATTGCGGTTTCTAGAGCAGATTTTGGCATTTTTAAAAAATTAAAAAAAAACTCCCAAGGGTGGGATCATAATGATTTTTAATGGGAATTTTTCCAAGAAAAAATTCAACTAAAGATATTAATTGATTGTTAGAATTATTTGAAGTATTCTAATGTGATTTTCATTGAGAAATTTTAAGAATTGCGGTTTCTAGAGCAGATTTTGGCATTTTTAAAAAATTAAAAAAAAACTCCCAAGGGTGGGATCATGATGATTTTTAATGGGAATTTTTCCAAGAAAAAATTCAACTAAAGATATTAATTGATTGTGATTTTCATTAGAATTATTTGAAGTATTCTAATGTGATTTTCATTGAGAGAATTTTAAGAATTGCGGATCAAGATATTTTGATTGGTAGAATTATTTGAAGTATTCTAATGTGATTTTCATTGAGAAATTTTAGAGCAGATTTTGGCATTTTTAAAAAATTAAAAAAAAACTCCCAAGGGTGGGATCATGATGATTTTTAATGGGAATTTTTCCAAGAAAAAATTCAACTAAAGATATTAATTGATTGTTAGAATTATTTGAAGTATTCTAATGTGATTTTCATTGAGAAATTTTAAGAATTGCGGTTTCTAGAGCAGATTTTGGCATTTTTAAAAAATTAAAAAAAAACTCCCAAGGGTGGGATCATGATGATTTTTAATGGGAATTTTTCCAAGAAAAAATTCAACTAAAGATATTAATTGATTGTTAGAATTATTTGAAGTATTCTAATGTGATTTTCATTGAGAAATTTTAAGAATTGCGGTTTCTAGAGCAGATTTTGGCATTTTTAAAAAATTAAAAAAAAACTCCCAAGGGTGGGATCATGATGATTTTTAATGGGAATTTTTCCAAGAAAAAATTCAACTAAAGATATTAATTGATTGTTAGAATTATTTGAAGTATTCTAATGTGATTTTCATTGAGAAATTTTAAGAATTGCGGTATCTAGAGCAGATTTTGGCATTTTTAAAAAATTAAAAAAAAAACTCCCAAGGGTGGGATCATGATGATTTTTAATGGGAATTTTTCCAAGAAAAAATTCAACTAAAGATATTAATTGATTGTTAGAATTATTTGAAGTATTCTAATGTGATTTTCATTGAGAAATTTTAAGAATTGCGGTTTCTAGAGCAGATTTTGGCATTTTTAAAAAATTAAAAAAAAAACTCCCAAGGGTGGGATCATAATGATTTTTAATGGGAATTTTTCCAAGAAAAAATTCAACTAAAGATATTAATTGATTGTTAGAATTATTTGAAGTATTCTAATGTGATTTTCATTGAGAAATTTTAAGAATTGCGGTTTCTAGAGCAGATTTTGGCATTTTTAAAAAATTAAAAAAAAACTCCCAAGGGTGGGATCATGATGATTTTTAATGGGAATTTTTCCAAGAAAAAATTCAACTAAAGATATTAATTGATTGTTAGAATTATTTGAAGTATTCTAATGTGATTTTCATTGAGAAATTTTAAGAATTGCGGTTTCTAGAGCAGATTTTGGCATTTTTAAAAAATTAAAAAAAAACTCCCAAGGGTGGGATCATGATGATTTTTAATGGGAATTTTTCCAAGAAAAAATTCAACTAAAGATATTAATTGATTGTTAGAATTATTTGAAGTATTCTAATGTGATTTTCATTGAGAAATTTTAAGAATTGCGGTTTCTAGAGCAGATTTTGGCATTTTTAAAAAATTAAAAAAAAACTCCCAAGGGTGGGATCATGATGATTTTTAATGGGAATTTTTCCAAGAAAAAATTCAACTAAAGATATTAATTGATTGTTAGAATTATTTGAAGTATTCTAATGTGATTTTCATTGAGAAATTTTAAGAATTGCGGTTTCTAGAGCAGATTTTGGCATTTTTAAAAAATTAAAAAAAAACTCCCAAGGGTGGGATCATGATGATTTTTAATGGGAATTTTTCCAAGAAAAAATTCAACTAAAGATATTAATTGATTGTTAGAATTATTTGAAGTATTCTAATGTGATTTTCATTGAGAAATTTTAAGAATTGCGGTTTCTAGAGCAGATTTTGGCATTTTTAAAAAATTAAAAAAAAACTCCCAAGGGTGGGATCATGATGATTTTTAATGGGAATTTTTCCAAGAAAAAATTCAACTAAAGATATTAATTGATTGTTAGAATTATTTGAAGTATTCTAATGTGATTTTCATTGAGAAATTTTAAGAATTGCGGTTTCTAGAGCAGATTTTGGCATTTTTAAAAAATTAAAAAAAAACTCCCAAGGGTGGGATCATGATGATTTTTAATGGGAATTTTTCCAAGAAAAAATTCAACTAAAGATATTAATTGATTGTTAGAATTATTTGAAGTATTCTAATGTGATTTTCATTGAGAAATTTTAAGAATTGCGGTTTCTAGAGCAGATTTTGGCATTTTTAAAAAATTAAAAAAAAACTCCCAAGGGTGGGATCATGATGATTTTTAATGGGAATTTTTCCAAGAAAAAATTCAACTAAAGATATTAATTGATTGTTAGAATTATTTGAAGTATTCTAATGTGATTTTCATTGAGAAATTTTAAGAATTGCGGTTTCTAGAGCAGATTTTGGCATTTTTAAAAAATTAAAAAAAAACTCCCAAGGGTGGGATCATGATGATTTTTAATGGGAATTTTTCCAAGAAAAAATTCAACTAAAGATATTAATTGATTGTTAGAATTATTTGAAGTATTCTAATGTGATTTTCATTGAGAAATTTTAAGAATTGCGGTTTCTAGAGCAGATTTTGGCATTTTTAAAAAATTAAAAAAAAACTCCCAAGGGTGGGATCATGATGATTTTTAATGGGAATTTTTCCAAGAAAAAATTCAACTAAAGATATTAATTGATTGTTAGAATTATTTGAAGTATTCTAATGTGATTTTCATTGAGAAATTTTAAGAATTGCGGTTTCTAGAGCAGATTTTGGCATTTTTAAAAAAAAAAAGAAACTCCCAAGGGTGGGATCATGATGATTTTTAATGGGAATTTTTCCAAGAAAAAATTCAACTAAAGATATTAATTGATTGTTAGAATTATTTGAAGTATTCTAATGTGATTTTCATTGAGAAATTTTAAGAATTGCGGTTTCTAGAGCAGATTTTGGCATTTTTAAAAAATTAAAAAAAAACTCCCAAGGGTGGGATCATGATGATTTTTAATGGGAATTTTTCCAAGAAAAAATTCAACTAAAGATATTAATTGATTGTTAGAATTATTTGAAGTATTCTAATGTGATTTTCATTGAGAAATTTTAAGAATTGCGGTTTCTAGAGCAGATTTTGGCATTTTTAAAAAATTAAAAAAAACTCCCAAGGGTGGGATCATGATGATTTTTAATGGGAATTTTTCCAAGAAAAAATTCAACTAAAGATATTAATTGATTGTTAGAATTATTTGAAGTATTCTAATGTGATTTTCATTGAGAAATTTTAAGAATTGCGGTTTCTAGAGCAGATTTTGGCATTTTTAAAAAAATTAAAAAAAAAACTCCCAAGGGTGGGATCATGATGATTTTTAATGGGAATTTTTCCAAGAAAAAATTCAACTAAAGATATTAATTGATTGTTAGAATTATTTGAAGTATTCTAATGTGATTTTCATTGAGAAATTTTAAGAATTGCGGTTTCTAGAGCAGATTTTGGCATTTTTAAAAAATTAAAAAAAAACTCCCAAGGGTGGGATCATGATGATTTTTAATGGGAATTTTTCCAAGAAAAAATTCAACTAAAGATATTAATTGATTGTTAGAATTATTTGAAGTATTCTAATGTGATTTTCATTGAGAAATTTTAAGAATTGCGGTTTCTAGAGCAGATTTTGGCATTTTTAAAAAATTAAAAAAAAACTCCCAAGGGTGGGATCATGATGATTTTTAATGGGAATTTTTCCAAGAAAAAATTCAACTAAAGATATTAATTGATTGTTAGAATTATTTGAAGTATTCTAATGTGATTTTCATTGAGAAATTTTAAGAATTGCGGTTTCTAGAGCAGATTTTGGCATTTTTAAAAAATTAAAAAAAAACTCCCAAGGGTGGGATCATGATGATTTTTAATGGGAATTTTTCCAAGAAAAAATTCAACTAAAGATATTAATTGATTGTTAGAATTATTTGAAGTATTCTAATGTGATTTTCATTGAGAAATTTTAAGAATTGCGGTTTCTAGAGCAGATTTTGGCATTTTTAAAAAATTAAAAAAAAACTCCCAAGGGTGGGATCATGATGATTTTTAATGGGAATTTTTCCAAGAAAAAATTCAACTAAAGATATTAATTGATTGTTAGAATTATTTGAAGTATTCTAATGTGATTTTCATTGAGAAATTTTAAGAATTGCGGTTTCTAGAGCAGATTTTGGCATTTTTAAAAAATTAAAAAAAAACTCCCAAGGGTGGGATCATGATGATTTTTAATGGGAATTTTTCCAAGAAAAAATTCAACTAAAGATATTAATTGATTGTTAGAATTATTTGAAGTATTCTAATGTGATTTTCATTGAGAAATTTTAAGAATTGCGGTTTCTAGAGCAGATTTTGGCATTTTTAAAAAATTAAAAAAAAACTCCCAAGGGTGGGATCATGATGATTTTTAATGGGAATTTTTCCAAGAAAAAATTCAACTAAAGATATTAATTGATTGTTAGAATTATTTGAAGTATTCTAATGTGATTTTCATTGAGAAATTTTAAGAATTGCGGTTTATAGAGCAGATTTTGGCATTTTTAAAAAATTAAAAAAAAACTCCCAAGGGTGGGATCATGATGATTTTTAATGGGAATTTTTCCAAGAAAAAATTCAACTAAAGATATTAATTGATTGTTAGAATTATTTGAAGTATTCTAATGTGATTTTCATTGAGAAATTTTAAGAATTGCGGTTTCTAGAGCAGATTTTGGCATTTTTAAAAAATTAAAAAAAAAAAAAAACTCCCAAGGGTGGGATCATGATGATTTTTAATGGGAATTTTTCCAAGAAAAAATTCAACTAAAGATATTAATTGATTGTTAGAATTATTTGAAGTATTCTAATGTGATTTTCATTGAGAAATTTTAAGAATTGCGGTTTATAGAGCAGATTTTGGCATTTTTAAAAAATTAAAAAAAAAACTCCCAAGGGTGGGATCATGATGATTTTTAATGGGAATTTTTCCAAGAAAAAATTCAACTAAAGATATTAATTGATTGTTAGAATTATTTGAAGTATTCTAATGTGATTTTCATTGAGAAATTTTAAGAATTGCGGTTTCTAGAGCAGATTTTGGCATTTTTAAAAAATTAAAAAAAACTCCCAAGGGTGGGATCATGATGATTTTTAATGGGAATTTTTCCAAGAAAAAATTCAACTAAAGATATTAATTGATTGTTAGAATTATTTGAAGTATTCTAATGTGATTTTCATTGAGAAATTTTAAGAATTGCGGTTTATAGAGCAGATTTTGGCATTTTTAAAAAATTAAAAAAAAACTCCCAAGGGTGGGATCATGATGATTTTTAATGGGAATTTTTCCAAGAAAAAATTCAACTAAAGATATTAATTGATTGTTAGAATTATTTGAAGTATTCTAATGTGATTTTCATTGAGAAATTTTAAGAATTGCGGTTTCTAGAGCAGATTTTGGCATTTTTAAAAAATTAAAAAAAAACTCCCAAGGGTGGGATCATGATGATTTTTAATGGGAATTTTTCCAAGAAAAAATTCAACTAAAGATATTAATTGATTGTTAGAATTATTTGAAGTATTCTAATGTGATTTTCATTGAGAAATTTTAAGAATTGCGGTTTCTAGAGCAGATTTTGGCATTTTTAAAAAATTAAAAAAAAAACTCCCAAGGGTGGGATCATGATGATTTTTAATGGGAATTTTTCCAAGAAAAAATTCAACTAAAGATATTAATTGATTGTTAGAATTATTTGAAGTATTCTAATGTGATTTTCATTGAGAAATTTTAAGAATTGCGGTTTCTAGAGCAGATTTTGGCATTTTTAAAAAATTAAAAAAAAACTCCCAAGGGTGGGATCATGATGATTTTTAATGGGAATTTTTCCAAGAAAAAATTCAACTAAAGATATTAATTGATTGTTAGAATTATTTGAAGTATTCTAATGTGATTTTCATTGAGAAATTTTAAGAATTGCGGTTTCTAGAGCAGATTTTGGCATTTTTAAAAAATTAAAAAAAAACTCCCAAGGGTGGGATCATGATGATTTTTAATGGGAATTTTTCCAAGAAAAAATTCAACTAAAGATATTAATTGATTGTTAGAATTATTTGAAGTATTCTAATGTGATTTTCATTGAGAAATTTTAAGAATTGCGGTTTCTAGAGCAGATTTTGGCATTTTTAAAAAATTAAAAAAAAACTCCCAAGGGTGGGATCATGATGATTTTTAATGGGAATTTTTCCAAGAAAAAATTCAACTAAAGATATTAATTGATTGTTAGAATTATTTGAAGTATTCTAATGTGATTTTCATTGAGAAATTTTAAGAATTGCGGTTTCTAGAGCAGATTTTGGCATTTTTAAAAAATTAAAAAAAACTCCCAAGGGTGGGATCATGATGATTTTTAATGGGAATTTTTCCAAGAAAAAATTCAACTAAAGATATTAATTGATTGTTAGAATTATTTGAAGTATTCTAATGTGATTTTCATTGAGAAATTTTAAGAATTGCGGTTTCTAGAGCAGATTTTGGCATTTTTAAAAAATTAAAAAAAACTCCCAAGGGTGGGATCATGATGATTTTTAATGGGAATTTTTCCAAGAAAAAATTCAACTAAAGATATTAATTGATTGTTAGAATTATTTGAAGTATTCTAATGTGATTTTCATTGAGAAATTTTAAGAATTGCGGTTTCTAGAGCAGATTTTGGCATTTTTAAAAAATTAAAAAAAAACTCCCAAGGGTGGGATCATGATGATTTTTAATGGGAATTTTTCCAAGAAAAAAATCAACTAAAGATATTAATTGATTGTTAGAATTATTTGAAGTATTCTAATGTGATTTTCATTGAGAAATTTTAAGAATTGCGGTTTCTAGAGCAGATTTTGGCATTTTTAAAAAATTAAAAAAAAACTCCCAAGGGTGGGATCATGATGATTTTTAATGGGAATTTTTCCAAGAAAAAATTCAACTAAAGATATTAATTGATTGTTAGAATTATTTGAAGTATTCTAATGTGATTTTCATTGAGAAATTTTAAGAATTGCGGTTTCTAGAGCAGATTTTGGCATTTTTAAAAAATTAAAAAAAAACTCCCAAGGGTGGGATCATAATGATTTTTAATGGGAATTTTTCCAAGAAAAAATTCAACTAAAGATATTAATTGATTGTTAGAATTATTTGAAGTATTCTAATGTGATTTTCATTGAGAAATTTTAAGAATTGCGGTTTCTAGAGCAGATTTTGGCATTTTTAAAAAATTAAAAAAAAACTCCCAAGGGTGGGATCATGATGATTTTTAATGGGAATTTTTCCAAGAAAAAATTCAACTAAAGATATTAATTGATTGTTAGAATTATTTGAAGTATTCTAATGTGATTTTCATTGAGAAATTTTAAGAATTGCGGTTTCTAGAGCAGATTTTGGCATTTTTAAAAAATTAAAAAAAAAACTCCCAAGGGTGGGATCATAATGATTTTTAATGGGAATTTTTCCAAGAAAAAATTCAACTAAAGATATTAATTGATTGTTAGAATTATTTGAAGTATTCTAATGTGATTTTCATTGAGAAATTTTAAGAATTGCGGTTTCTAGAGCAGATTTTGGCATTTTTAAAAAATTAAAAAAAAACTCCCAAGGGTGGGATCATGATGATTTTTAATGGGAATTTTTCCAAGAAAAAATTCAACTAAAGATATTAATTGATTGTTAGAATTATTTGAAGTATTCTAATGTGATTTTCATTGAGAAATTTTAAGAATTGCGGTTTCTAGAGCAGATTTTGGCATTTTTAAAAAATTAAAAAAAAACTCCCAAGGGTGGGATCATGATGATTTTTAATGGGAATTTTTCCAAGAAAAAATTCAACTAAAGATATTAATTGATTGTTAGAATTATTTGAAGTATTCTAATGTGATTTTCATTGAGAAATTTTAAGAATTGCGGTTTCTAGAGCAGATTTTGGCATTTTTAAAAAATTAAAAAAAAACTCCCAAGGGTGGGATCATGATGATTTTTAATGGGAATTTTTCCAAGAAAAAATTCAACTAAAGATATTAATTGATTGTTAGAATTATTTGAAGTATTCTAATGTGATTTTCATTGAGAAATTTTAAGAATTGCGGTTTCTAGAGCAGATTTTGGCATTTTTAAAAAATTAAAAAAAAACTCCCAAGGGTGGGATCATGATGATTTTTAATGGGAATTTTTCCAAGAAAAAATTCAACTAAAGATATTAATTGATTGTTAGAATTATTTGAAGTATTCTAATGTGATTTTCATTGAGAAATTTTAAGAATTGCGGTTTCTAGAGCAGATTTTGGCATTTTTAAAAAATTAAAAAAAAACTCCCAAGGGTGGGATCATAATGATTTTTAATGGGAATTTTTCCAAGAAAAAATTCAACTAAAGATATTAATTGATTGTTAGAATTATTTGAAGTATTCTAATGTGATTTTCATTGAGAAATTTTAAGAATTGCGGTTTCTAGAGCAGATTTTGGCATTTTTAAAAAATTAAAAAAAAACTCCCAAGGGTGGGATCATGATGATTTTTAATGGGAATTTTTCCAAGAAAAAATTCAACTAAAGATATTAATTGATTGTTAGAATTATTTGAAGTATTCTAATGTGATTTTCATTGAGAAATTTTAAGAATTGCGGTTTCTAGAGCAGATTTTGGCATTTTTAAAAAATTAAAAAAAAACTCCCAAGGGTGGGATCATGATGATTTTTAATGGGAATTTTTCCAAGAAAAAATTCAACTAAAGATATTAATTGATTGTTAGAATTATTTGAAGTATTCTAATGTGATTTTCATTGAGAAATTTTAAGAATTGCGGTTTCTAGAGCAGATTTTGGTATTTTTAAAAAATTATTTAAAAAAAAACTCCCAAGGGTGGGATCATGATGATTTTTAATGGGAATTTTTCCAAGAAAAAATTCAACTAAAGATATTAATTGATTGTTAGAATTATTTGAAGTATTCTAATGTGATTTTCATTGAGAAATTTTAAGAATTGCGGTTTCTAGAGCAGATTTTGGCATTTTTAAAAAATTAAAAAAAAACTCCCAAGGGTGGGATCATGATGATTTTTAATGGGAATTTTTCCAAGAAAAAATTCAACTAAAGATATTAATTGATTGTTAGAATTATTTGAAGTATTCTAATGTGATTTTCATTGAGAAATTTTAAGAATTGCGGTTTCTAGAGCAGATTTTGGCATTTTTAAAAAATTAAAAAAAACTCCCAAGGGTGGGATCATGATGATTTTTAATGGGAATTTTTCCAAGAAAAAATTCAACTAAAGATATTAATTGATTGTTAGAATTATTTGAAGTATTCTAATGTGATTTTCATTGAGAAATTTTAAGAATTGCGGTTTCTAGAGCAGATTTTGGCATTTTTAAAAAATTAAAAAAAAACTCCCAAGGGTGGGATCATGATGATTTTTAATGGGAATTTTTCCAAGAAAAAATTCAACTAAAGATATTAATTGATTGTTAGAATTATTTGAAGTATTCTAATGTGATTTTCATTGAGAAATTTTAAGAATTGCGGTCTCTAGAGCAGATTTTGGCATTTTTAAAAAATTAAAAAAAAACTCCCAAGGGTGGGATCATGATGATTTTTAATGGGAATTTTTCCAAGAAAAAATTCAACTAAAGATATTAATTGATTGTTAGAATTATTTGAAGTATTCTAATGTGATTTTCATTGAGAAATTTTAAGAATTGCGGTTTCTAGAGCAGATTTTGGCATTTTTAAAAAATTAAAAAAAAACTCCCAAGGGTGGGATCATGATGATTTTTAATGGGAATTTTTCCAAGAAAAAATTCAACTAAAGATATTAATTGATTGTTAGAATTATTTGAAGTATTCTAATGTGATTTTCATTGAGAAATTTTAAGAATTGCGGTTTCAACTAAAGATATTAATTGATTGTTAGAATTATTTAGAGCAGATTTTGAATTTTTCCAAGAAAAAATTCATTTTTAAAAAATTAAAAAAAAAAAAAAACTCCCAAGGGTGGGATCATGATGATTTTTAATGGGAATTTTTCCAAGAAAAAATTCAACTAAAGATATTAATTGATTGTTAGAATTATTTGAAGTATTCTAATGTGATTTTCATTGAGAAATTTTAAGAATTGCGGTTTCTAGAGCAGATTTTGGCATTTTTAAAAAATTAAAAAAAAACTCCCAAGGGTGGGATCATGATGATTTTTAATGGGAATTTTTCCAAGAAAAAATTCAACTAAAGATATTAATTGATTGTTAGAATTATTTGAAGTATTCTAATGTGATTTTCATTGAGAAATTTTAAGAATTGCGGTTTCTAGAGCAGATTTTGGCATTTTTAAAAAATTAAAAAAAAACTCCCAAGGGTGGGATCATGATGATTTTTAATGGGAATTTTTCCAAGAAAAAATTCAACTAAAGATATTAATTGATTGTTAGAATTATTTGAAGTATTCTAATGTGATTTTCATTGAGAAATTTTAAGAATTGCGGTTTCTAGAGCAGATTTTGGCATTTTTAAAAAATTAAAAAAAAACTCCCAAGGGTGGGATCATGATGATTTTTAATGGGAATTTTTCCAAGAAAAAATTCAACTAAAGATATTAATTGATTGTTAGAATTATTTGAAGTATTCTAATGTGATTTTCATTGAGAAATTTTAAGAATTGCGGTTTCTAGAGCAGATTTTGGCATTTTTAAAAAATTAAAAAAAAAACTCCCAAGGGTGGGATCATGATGATTTTTAATGGGAATTTTTCCAAGAAAAAATTCAACTAAAGATATTAATTGATTGTTAGAATTATTTGAAGTATTCTAATGTGATTTTCATTGAGAAATTTTAAGAATTGCGGTCTCTAGAGCAGATTTTGGCATTTTTAAAAAATTAAAAAAAAACTCCCAAGGGTGGGATCATGATGATTTTTAATGGGAATTTTTCCAAGAAAAAATTCAACTAAAGATATTAATTGATTGTTAGAATTATTTGAAGTATTCTAATGTGATTTTCATTGAGAAATTTTAAGAATTGCGGTTTCTAGAGCAGATTTTGGCATTTTTAAAAAATTAAAAAAAAACTCCCAAGGGTGGGATCATGATGATTTTTAATGGGAATTTTTCCAAGAAAAAATTCAACTAAAGATATTAATTGATTGTTAGAATTATTTGAAGTATTCTAATGTGATTTTCATTGAGAAATTTTAAGAATTGCGGTTTCTAGAGCAGATTTTGGCATTTTTAAAAAATTAAAAAAAAAACTCCCAAGGGTGGGATCATGATGATTTTTAATGGGAATTTTTCCAAGAAAAAATTCAACTAAAGATATTAATTGATTGTTAGAATTATTTGAAGTATTCTAATGTGATTTTCATTGAGAAATTTTAAGAATTGCGGTTTCTAGAGCAGATTTTGGCATTTTTAAAAAATTAAAAAAAAAACTCCCAAGGGTGGGATCATGATGATTTTTAATGGGAATTTTTCCAAGAAAAAATTCAACTAAAGATATTAATTGATTGTTAGAATTATTTGAAGTATTCTAATGTGATTTTCATTGAGAAATTTTAAGAATTGCGGTTTCTAGAGCAGATTTTGGCATTTTTAAAAAATTAAAAAAAAAACTCCCAAGGGTGGGATCATGATGATTTTTAATGGGAATTTTTCCAAGAAAAAATTCAACTAAAGATATTAATTGATTGTTAGAATTATTTGAAGTATTCTAATGTGATTTTCATTGAGAAATTTTAAGAATTGCGGTTTCTAGAGCAGATTTTGGCATTTTTAAAAAATTAAAAAAAAACTCCCAAGGGTGGGATCATAATGATTTTTAATGGGAATTTTTCCAAGAAAAAATTCAACTAAAGATATTAATTGATTGTTAGAATTATTTGAAGTATTCTAATGTGATTTTCATTGAGAAATTTTAAGAATTGCGGTTTCTAGAGCAGATTTTGGCATTTTTAAAAAATTAAAAAAAAAACTCCCAAGGGTGGGATCATAATGATTTTTAATGGGAATTTTTCCAAGAAAAAATTCAACTAAAGATATTAATTGATTGTTAGAATTATTTGAAGTATTCTAATGTGATTTTCATTGAGAAATTTTAAGAATTGCGGTTTCTAGAGCAGATTTTGGCATTTTTAAAAAATTAAAAAAAAACTCCCAAGGGTGGGATCATGATGATTTTTAATGGGAATTTTTCCAAGAAAAAATTCAACTAAAGATATTAATTGATTGTTAGAATTATTTGAAGTATTCTAATGTGATTTTCATTGAGAAATTTTAAGAATTGCGGTTTCTAGAGCAGATTTTGGCATTTTTAAAAAATTAAAAAAAACTCCCAAGGGTGGGATCATGATGATTTTTAATGGGAATTTTTCCAAGAAAAAATTCAACTAAAGATATTAATTGATTGTTAGAATTATTTGAAGTATTCTAATGTGATTTTCATTGAGAAATTTCAAGAATTGCGGTTTCTAGAGCAGATTTTGGCATTTTTAAAAAATTAAAAAAAAAACTCCCAAGGGTGGGATCATGATGATTTTTAATGGGAATTTTTCCAAGAAAAAATTCAACTAAAGATATTAATTGATTGTTAGAATTATTTGAAGTATTCTAATGTGATTTTCATTGAGAAATTTTA
>NW_026604662.1:0-16481 GCF_024763615.1 Phlebotomus papatasi
TAAAATTTCTCAATGAAAATCACATTAGAATACTTCAAATAATTCTAACAATCAATTAATATCTTTAGTTGAATTTTTTCTTGGAAAAATTCCCATTAAAAATCATCATGATCCCACCCTTGGGAGTTTTTTTTTAATTTTTTAAAAATGCCAAAATCTGCTCTAGAAACCGCAATTCTTAAAATTTCTCAATGAAAATCACATTAGAATACTTCAAATAATTCTAACAATCAATTAATATCTTTAGTTGAATTTTTTCTTGGAAAAATTCCCATTAAAAATCATCATGATCCCACCCTTGGGAGTTTTTTTTTAATTTTTTAAAAATGCCAAAATCTGCTCTAGAAACCGCAATTCTTAAAATTTCTCAATGAAAATCACATTAGAATACTTCAAATAATTCTAACAATCAATTAATATCTTTAGTTGAATTTTTTCTTGGAAAAATTCCCATTAAAAATCATCATGATCCCACCCTTGGGAGTTTTTTTTTAATTTTTTAAAAATGCCAAAATCTGCTCTAGAAACCGCAATTCTTAAAATTTCTCAATGAAAATCACATTAGAATACTTCAAATAATTCTAACAATCAATTAATATCTTTAGTTGAATTTTTTCTTGGAAAAATTCCCATTAAAAATCATCATGATCCCACCCTTGGGAGTTTTTTTTTAATTTTTTAAAAATGCCAAAATCTGCTCTAGAAACCGCAATTCTTAAAATTTCTCAATGAAAATCACATTAGAATACTTCAAATAATTCTAACAATCAATTAATATCTTTAGTTGAATTTTTTCTTGGAAAAATTCCCATTAAAAATCATCATGATCCCACCCTTGGGAGTTTTTTTTTTAATTTTTTAAAAATGCCAAAATCTGCTCTAGAAACCGCAATTCTTAAAATTTCTCAATGAAAATCACATTAGAATACTTCAAATAATTCTAACAATCAATTAATATCTTTAGTTGAATTTTTTCTTGGAAAAATTCCCATTAAAAATCATCATGATCCCACCCTTGGGAGTTTTTTTTTAATTTTTTAAAAATGCCAAAATCTGCTCTAGAAACCGCAATTCTTAAAATTTCTCAATGAAAATCACATTAGAATACTTCAAATAATTTTAACAATCAATTAATATCTTTAGTTGAATTTTTTCTTGGAAAAATTCCCATTAAAAATCATCATGATCCCACCCTTGGGAGTTTTTTTTTTAATTTTTTAAAAATGCCAAAATCTGCTCTAGAAACCGCAATTCTTAAAATTTCTCAATGAAAATCACATTAGAATACTTCAAATAATTCTAACAATCAATTAATATCTTTAGTTGAATTTTTTCTTGGAAAAATTCCCATTAAAAATCATCATGATCCCACCCTTGGGAGTTTTTTTTTAATTTTTTAAAAATGCCAAAATCTGCTCTAGAAACCGCAATTCTTAAAATTTCTCAATGAAAATCACATTAGAATACTTCAAATAATTCTAACAATCAATTAATATCTTTAGTTGAATTTTTTCTTGGAAAAATTCCCATTAAAAATCATCATGATCCCACCCTTGGGAGTTTTTTTTTAATTTTTTAAAAATGCCAAAATCTGCTCTAGAAACCGCAATTCTTAAAATTTCTCAATGAAAATCACATTAGAATACTTCAAATAATTCTAACAATCAATTAATATCTTTAGTTGAATTTTTTCTTGGAAAAATTCCCATTAAAAATCATCATGATCCCACCCTTGGGAGTTTTTTTTTAATTTTTTAAAAATGCCAAAATCTGCTCTAGAAACCGCAATTCTTAAAATTTCTCAATGAAAATCACATTAGAATACTTCAAATAATTCTAACAATCAATTAATATCTTTAGTTGAATTTTTTCTTGGAAAAATTCCCATTAAAAATCATCATGATCCCACCCTTGGGAGTTTTTTTTTAATTTTTTAAAAATGCCAAAATCTGCTCTAGAAACCGCAATTCTTAAAATTTCTCAATGAAAATCACATTAGAATACTTCAAATAATTCTAACAATCAATTAATATCTTTAGTTGAATTTTTTCTTGGAAAAATTCCCATTAAAAATCATTATGATCCCACCCTTGGGAGTTTTTTTTAATTTTTTAAAAATGCCAAAATCTGCTCTAGAAACCGCAATTCTTAAAATTTCTCAATGAAAATCACATTAGAATACTTCAAATAATTCTAACAATCAATTAATATCTTTAGTTGAATTTTTTCTTGGAAAAATTCCCATTAAAAATCATCATGATCCCACCCTTGGGAGTTTTTTTTAATTTTTTAAAAATGCCAAAATCTGCTCTACAAACCGCAATTCTTAAAATTTCTCAATGAAAATCACATTAGAATACTTCAAATAATTCTAACAATCAATTAATATCTTTAGTTGAATTTTTTCTTGGAAAAATTCCCATTAAAAATCATCATGATCCCACCCTTGGGAGTTTTTTTTTAATTTTTTAAAAATGCCAAAATCTGCTCTAGAAACCGCAATTCTTAAAATTTCTCAATGAAAATCACATTAGAATACTTCAAATAATTCTAACAATCAATTAATATCTTTAGTTGAATTTTTTCTTGGAAAAATTCCCATTAAAAATCATCATGATCCCACCCTTGGGAATTTTTTTTTAATTTTTTAAAAATGCCAAAATCTGCTCTAGAAACCGCAATTCTTAAAATTTCTCAATGAAAATCACATTAGAATACTTCAAATAATTCTAACAATCAATTAATATCTTTAGTTGAATTTTTTCTTGGAAAAATTCCCATTAAAAATCATCATGATCCCACCCTTGGGAGTTTTTTTTTAATTTTTTAAAAATGCCAAAATCTGCTCTAGAAACCGCAATTCTTAAAATTTCTCAATGAAAATCACATTAGAATACTTCAAATAATTCTAACAATCAATTAATATCTTTAGTTGAATTTTTTCTTGGAAAAATTCCCATTAAAAATCATCATGATCCCACCCTTGGGAGTTTTTTTTTAATTTTTTAAAAATGCCAAAATCTGCTCTAGAAACCGCAATTCTTAAAATTTCTCAATGAAAATCACATTAGAATACTTCAAATAATTCTAACAATCAATTAATATCTTTAGTTGAATTTTTTCTTGGAAAAATTCCCATTAAAAATCATCATGATCCCACCCTTGGGAGTTTTTTTTTTAATTTTTTAAAAATGCCAAAATCTGCTCTAGAAACCGCAATTCTTAAAATTTCTCAATGAAAATCACATTAGAATACTTCAAATAATTCTAACAATCAATTAATATCTTTAGTTGAATTTTTTCTTGGAAAAATTCCCATTAAAAATCATCATGATCCCACCCTTGGGAGTTTTTTTTTATTTTTTAAAAATGCCAAAATCTGCTCTAGAAACCGCAATTCTTAAAATTTCTCAATGAAAATCACATTAGAATACTTCAAATAATTCTAACAATCAATTAATATCTTTAGTTGAATTTTTTCTTGGAAAAATTCCCATTAAAAATCATCATGATCCCACCCTTGGGAGTTTTTTTTTAATTTTTTAAAAATGCCAAAATCTGCTCTAGAAACCGCAATTCTTAAAATTTCTCAATGAAAATCACATTAGAATACTTCAAATAATTCTAACAATCAATTAATATCTTTAGTTGAATTTTTTCTTGGAAAAATTCCCATTAAAAATCATCATGATCCCACCCTTGGGAGTTTTTTTTTTAATTTTTTAAAAATGCCAAAATCTGCTTTAGAAACCGCAATTCTTAAAATTTCTCAATGAAAATCACATTAGAATACTTCAAATAATTCTAACAATCAATTAATATCTTTAGTTGAATTTTTTCTTGGAAAAATTCCCATTAAAAATCATCATGATCCCACCCTTGGGAGTTTTTTTTAATTTTTTAAAAATGCCAAAATCTGCTCTAGAAACCGCAATTCTTAAAATTTCTCAATGAAAATCACATTAGAATACTTGAAATAATTCTAACAATCAATTAATATCTTTAGTTGAATTTTTTCTTGGAAAAATTCCCATTAAAAATCATCATGATCCCACCCTTGGGAGTTTTTTTTTAATTTTTTAAAAATGCCAAAATCTGCTCTAGAAACCGCAATTCTTAAAATTTCTCAATGAAAATCACATTAGAATACTTGAAATAATTCTAACAATCAATTAATATCTTTAGTTGAATTTTTTCTTGGAAAAATTCCCATTAAAAATCATCATGATCCCACCCTTGGGAGTTTTTTTTTAATTTTTTAAAAATGCCAAAATCTGCTCTAGAAACCGCAATTCTTAAAATTTCTCAATGAAAATCACATTAGAATACTTCAAATAATTCTAACAATCAATTAATATCTTTAGTTGAATTTTTTCTTGGAAAAATTCCCATTAAAAATCATCATGATCCCACCCTTGGGAGTTTTTTTTTAATTTTTTAAAAATGCCAAAATCTGCTCTAGAAACCGCAATTCTTAAAATTTCTCAATGAAAATCACATTAGAATACTTCAAATAATTCTAACAATCAATTAATATCTTTAGTTGAATTTTTTCTTGGAAAAATTCCCATTAAAAATCATCATGATCCCACCCTTGGGAGTTTTTTTTTAATTTTTTAAAAATGCCAAAATCTGCTCTAGAAACCGCAATTCTTAAAATTTCTCAATGAAAATCACATTAGAATACTTCAAATAATTCTAACAATCAATTAATATCTTTAGTTGAATTTTTTCTTGGAAAAATTCCCATTAAAAATCATCATGATCCCACCCTTGGGAGTTTTTTTTTAATTTTTTAAAAATGGCAAAATCTGCTCTAGAAACCGCAATTCTTAAAATTTCTCAATGAAAATCACATTAGAATACTTCAAATAATTCTAACAATCAATTAATATCTTTAGTTGAATTTTTTCTTGGAAAAATTCCCATTAAAAATCATCATGATCCCACCCTTGGGAGTTTTTTTTTTTAATTTTTTAAAAATGCCAAAAATCTGCTCTAGAAACCGCAATTCTTAAAATTTCTCAATGAAAATCACATTAGAATACTTTAAATAATTCTAACAATCAATTAATATCTTTAGTTGAATTTTTTCTTGGAAAAATTCCCATTAAAAATCATCATGATCCCACCCTTGGGAGTTTTTTTTTAATTTTTTAAAAATGCCAAAATCTGCTCTAGAAACCGCAATTCTTAAAATTTCTCAATGAAAATCACATTAGAATACTTCAAATAATTTTAACAATCAATTAATATCTTTAGTTGAATTTTTTCTTGGAAAAATTCCCATTAAAAATCATCATGATCCCACCCTTGGGAGTTTTTTTTTAATTTTTTAAAAATGCCAAAATCTGCTCTAGAAACCGCAATTCTTAAAATTTCTCAATGAAAATCACATTAGAATACTTCAAATAATTCTAACAATCAATTAATATCTTTAGTTGAATTTTTTCTTGGAAAAATTCCCATTAAAAATCATCATGATCCCACCCTTGGGAGTTTTTTTTTAATTTTTTAAAAATGCCAAAATCTGCTCTAGAAACCGCAATTCTTAAAATTTCTCAATGAAAATCACATTAGAATACTTCAAATAATTCTAACAATCAATTAATATCTTTAGTTGAATTTTTTCTTGGAAAAATTCCCATTAAAAATCATCATGATCCCACCCTTGGGAGTTTTTTTTTAATTTTTTAAAAATGCCAAAATCTGCTCTAGAAACCGCAATTCTTAAAATTTCTCAATGAAAATCACATTAGAATACTTCAAATAATTCTAACAATCAATTAATATCTTTAGTTGAATTTTTTCTTGGAAAAATTCCCATTAAAAATCATCATGATCCCACCCTTGGGAGTTTTTTTTTAATTTTTTAAAAATGCCAAAATCTGCTCTAGAAACCGCAATTCTTAAAATTTCTCAATGAAAATCACATTAGAATACTTCAAATAATTCTAACAATCAATTAATATCTTTAGTTGAATTTTTTCTTGGAAAAATTCCCATTAAAAATCATCATGATCCCACCCTTGGGAGTTTTTTTTTAATTTTTTAAAAATGCCAAAATCTGCTCTAGAAACCGCAATTCTTAAAATTTCTCAATGAAAATCACATTAGAATACTTCAAATAATTCTAACAATCAATTAATATCTTTAGTTGAATTTTTTCTTGGAAAAATTCCCATTAAAAATCATTATGATCCCACCCTTGGGAGTTTTTTTTAATTTTTTAAAAATGCCAAAATCTGCTCTAGAAACCGCAATTCTTAAAATTTCTCAATGAAAATCACATTAGAATACTTCAAATAATTCTAACAATCAATTAATATCTTTAGTTGAATTTTTTCTTGGAAAAATTCCCATTAAAAATCATCATGATCCCACCCTTGGGAGTTTTTTTTTAATTTTTTAAAAATGCCAAAATCTGCTCTACAAACCGCAATTCTTAAAATTTCTCAATGAAAATCACATTAGAATACTTCAAATAATTCTAACAATCAATTAATATCTTTAGTTGAATTTTTTCTTGGAAAAATTCCCATTAAAAATCATCATGATCCCACCCTTGGGAGTTTTTTTTTAATTTTTTAAAAATGCCAAAATCTGCTCTAGAAACCGCAATTCTTAAAATTTCTCAATGAAAATCACATTAGAATACTTCAAATAATTCTAACAATCAATTAATATCTTTAGTTGAATTTTTTCTTGGAAAAATTCCCATTAAAAATCATCATGATCCCACCCTTGGGAATTTTTTTTTAATTTTTTAAAAATGCCAAAATCTGCTCTAGAAACCGCAATTCTTAAAATTTCTCAATGAAAATCACATTAGAATACTTCAAATAATTCTAACAATCAATTAATATCTTTAGTTGAATTTTTTCTTGGAAAAATTCCCATTAAAAATCATCATGATCCCACCCTTGGGAGTTTTTTTTTAATTTTTTAAAAATGCCAAAATCTGCTCTAGAAACCGCAATTCTTAAAATTTTTCAATGAAAATCACATTAGAATACTTCAAATAATTCTAACAATCAATTAATATCTTTAGTTGAATTTTTTCTTGGAAAAATTCCCATTAAAAATCATTATGATCCCACCCTTGGGAGTTTTTTTTTTAATTTTTTAAAAATGCCAAAATCTGCTCTAGAAACCGCAATTCTTAAAATTTCTCAATGAAAATCACATTAGAATACTTCAAATAATTCTAACAATCAATTAATATCTTTAGTTGAATTTTTTCTTGGAAAAATTCCCATTAAAAATCATCATGATCCCACCCTTGGGAGTTTTTTTTTTAATTTTTTAAAAATGCCAAAATCTGCTCTAGAAACCGCAATTCTTAAAATTTCTCAATGAAAATCACATTAGAATACTTCAAATAATTCTAACAATCAATTAATATCTTTAGTTGAATTTTTTCTTGGAAAAATTCCCATTAAAAATCATCATGATCCCACCCTTGGGAGTTTTTTTTTATTTTTTAAAAATGCCAAAATCTGCTCTAGAAACCGCAATTCTTAAAATTTCTCAATGAAAATCACATTAGAATACTTCAAATAATTCTAACAATCAATTAATATCTTTAGTTGAATTTTTTCTTGGAAAAATTCCCATTAAAAATCATCATGATCCCACCCTTGGGAGTTTTTTTTTTAATTTTTTAAAAATGCCAAAATCTGCTTTAGAAACCGCAATTCTTAAAATTTCTCAATGAAAATCACATTAGAATACTTCAAATAATTCTAACAATCAATTAATATCTTTAGTTGAATTTTTTCTTGGAAAAATTCCCATTAAAAATCATCATGATCCCACCCTTGGGAGTTTTTTTTTTTAATTTTTTAAAAATGCCAAAATCTGCTCTAGAAACCGCAATTCTTAAAATTTCTCAATGAAAATCACATTAGAATACTTCAAATAATTCTAACAATCAATTAATATCTTTAGTTGAATTTTTTCTTGGAAAAATTCCCATTAAAAATCATCATGATCCCACCCTTGGGAGTTTTTTTTTTAATTTTTTAAAAATGCCAAAATCTGCTCTATAAACCGCAATTCTTAAAATTTCTCAATGAAAATCACATTAGAATACTTCAAATAATTCTACCAATCAATTAATATCTTTAGTTGAATTTTTTCTTGGAAATATTCCCATTAAAAATCATCATGATCCCACCCTTGGGAGTTTTTTTTTAATTTTTTAAAAATGCCAAAATCTGCTCTAGAAACCGCAATTCTTAAAATTTCTCAATGAAAATCACATTAGAATACTTCAAATAATTCTAACAATCAATTAATATCTTTAGTTGAATTTTTTCTTGGAAAAATTCCCATTAAAAATCATCATGATCCCACCCTTGGGAGTTTTTTTTTAATTTTTTAAAAATGCCAAAATCTGCTCTAGAAACCGCAATTCTTAAAATTTCTCAATGAAAATCACATTAGAATACTTCAAATAATTCTAACAATTAATTAATATCTTTAGTTGAATTTTTTCTTGGAAAAATTCCCATTAAAAATCATCATGATCCCACCCTTGGGAGTTTTTTTTAATTTTTTAAAAATGCCAAAATCTGCTCTAGAAACCGCAATTCTTAAAATTTCTCAATGAAAATCACATTAGAATACTTCAAATAATTCTAACAATCAATTAATATCTTTAGTTGAATTTTTTCTTGGAAAAATTCCCATTAAAAATCATCATGATCCCACCCTTGGGAGTTTTTTTTTTAATTTTTTAAAAATGCCAAAATCTGCTCTAGAAACCGCAATTCTTAAAATTTCTCAATGAAAATCACATTAGAATACTTCAAATAATTCTAACAATCAATTAATATCTTTAGTTGAATTTTTTCTTGGAAAAATTCCCATTAAAAATCATCATGATCCCACCCTTGGGAGTTTTTTTTTTAATTTTTTAAAAATGCCAAAATCTGCTCTATAAACCGCAATTCTTAAAATTTCTCAATGAAAATCACATTAGAATACTTCAAATAATTCTACCAATCAATTAATATCTTTAGTTGAATTTTTTCTTGGAAAAATTCCCATTAAAAATCATCATGATCCCACCCTTGGGAGTTTTTTTTTAATTTTTTAAAAATGCCAAAATCTGCTCTAGAAACCGCAATTCTTAAAATTTCTCAATGAAAATCACATTAGAATACTTCAAATAATTCTAACAATCAATTAATATCTTTAGTTGAATTTTTTCTTGGAAAAATTCCCATTAAAAATCATCATGATCCCACCCTTGGGAGTTTTTTTTTAATTTTTTAAAAATGCCAAAATCTGCTCTAGAAACCGCAATTCTTAAAATTTCTCAATGAAAATCACATTAGAATACTTCAAATAATTCTAACAATCAATTAATATCTTTAGTTGAATTTTTTCTTGGAAAAATTCCCATTAAAAATCATCATGATCCCACCCTTGGGAGTTTTTTTTAATTTTTTAAAAATGCCAAAATCTGCTCTAGAAACCGCAATTCTTAAAATTTCTCAATGAAAATCACATTAGAATACTTCAAATAATTCTAACAATCAATTAATATCTTTAGTTGAATTTTTTCTTGGAAAAATTCCCATTAAAAATCATCATGATCCCACCCTTGGGAGTTTTTTTTAAATTTTTTAAAAATGCCAAAATCTGCTCTAGAAACCGCAATTCTTAAAATTTCTCAATGAAAATCACATTAGAATACTTCAAATAATTCTAACAATCAATTAATATCTTTAGTTGAATTTTTTCTTGGAAAAATTCCCATTAAAAATCATCATGATCCCACCCTTGGGAGTTTTTTTTTTTAATTTTTTAAAAATGCCAAAATCTGCTCTAGAAACCGCAATTCTTAAAATTTCTCAATGAAAATCACATTAGAATACTTCAAATAATTCTAACAATCAATTAATATCTTTAGTTGAATTTTTTCTTGGAAAAATTCCCATTAAAAATCATCATGATCCCACCCTTGGGAGATCCCACCCTTTTTTTTTTTAATTTTTTAAAAATGCCAAAATCTGCTCTAGAAACCGCAATTCTTAAAATTTCTCAATGAAAATCACATTAGAATACTTCAAATAATTCTAACAATCAATTAATATCTTTAGTTGAATTTTTTCTTGGAAAAATTCCCATTAAAAATCATCATGATCCCACCCTTGGGAGTTTTTTTTTTAATTTTTTAAAAATGCCAAAATCTGCTCTATAAACCGCAATTCTTAAAATTTCTCAATGAAAATCACATTAGAATACTTCAAATAATTCTACCAATCAATTAATATCTTTAGTTGAATTTTTTCTTGGAAATATTCCCATTAAAAATCATCATGATCCCACCCTTGGGAGTTTTTTTTTAATTTTTTAAAAATGCCAAAATCTGCTCTAGAAACCGCAATTCTTAAAATTTCTCAATGAAAATCACATTAGAATACTTCAAATAATTCTAACAATCAATTAATATCTTTAGTTGAATTTTTTCTTGGAAAAATTCCCATTAAAAATCATCATGATCCCACCCTTGGGAGTTTTTTTTTAATTTTTTAAAAATGCCAAAATCTGCTCTAGAAACCGCAATTCTTAAAATTTCTCAATGAAAATCACATTAGAATACTTCAAATAATTCTAACAATTAATTAATATCTTTAGTTGAATTTTTTCTTGGAAAAATTCCCATTAAAAATCATCATGATCCCACCCTTGGGAGTTTTTTTTAATTTTTTAAAAATGCCAAAATCTGCTCTAGAAACCGCAATTCTTAAAATTTCTCAATGAAAATCACATTAGAATACTTCAAATAATTCTAACAATCAATTAATATCTTTAGTTGAATTTTTTCTTGGAAAAATTCCCATTAAAAATCATCATGATCCCACCCTTGGGAGTTTTTTTTTTAATTTTTTAAAAATGCCAAAATCTGCTCTATAAACCGCAATTCTTAAAATTTCTCAATGAAAATCACATTAGAATACTTCAAATAATTCTACCAATCAATTAATATCTTTAGTTGAATTTTTTCTTGGAAAAATTCCCATTAAAAATCATCATGATCCCACCCTTGGGAGTTTTTTTTTAATTTTTTAAAAATGCCAAAATCTGCTCTAGAAACCGCAATTCTTAAAATTTCTCAATGAAAATCACATTAGAATACTTCAAATAATTCTAACAATCAATTAATATCTTTAGTTGAATTTTTTCTTGGAAAAATTCCCATTAAAAATCATCATGATCCCACCCTTGGGAGTTTTTTTTTAATTTTTTAAAAATGCCAAAATCTGCTCTAGAAACCGCAATTCTTAAAATTTCTCAATGAAAATCACATTAGAATACTTCAAATAATTCTAACAATCAATTAATATCTTTAGTTGAATTTTTTCTTGGAAAAATTCCCATTAAAAATCATCATGATCCCACCCTTGGGAGTTTTTTTTAATTTTTTAAAAATGCCAAAATCTGCTCTAGAAACCGCAATTCTTAAAATTTCTCAATGAAAATCACATTAGAATACTTCAAATAATTCTAACAATCAATTAATATCTTTAGTTGAATTTTTTCTTGGAAAAATTCCCATTAAAAATCATCATGATCCCACCCTTGGGAGTTTTTTTTTAAATTTTTTAAAAATGCCAAAATCTGCTCTAGAAACCGCAATTCTTAAAATTTCTCAATGAAAATCACATTAGAATACTTCAAATAATTCTAACAATCAATTAATATCTTTAGTTGAATTTTTTCTTGGAAAAATTCCCATTAAAAATCATCATGATCCCACCCTTGGGAGTTTTTTTTTAAATTTTTTAAAAATGCCAAAATCTGCTCTAGAAACCGCAATTCTTAAAATTTCTCAATGAAAATCACATTAGAATACTTCAAATAATTCTAACAATCAATTAATATCTTTAGTTGAATTTTTTCTTGGAAAAATTCCCATTAAAAATCATCATGATCCCACCCTTGGGAGTTTTTTTTAATTTTCTAAAAATGCCAAAATCTGCTCTAGAAACCGCAATTCTTAAAATTTCTCAATGAAAATCACATTAGAATACTTCAAATAATTCTAACAATCAATTAATATCTTTAGTTGAATTTTTTCTTGGAAAAATTCCCATTAAAAATCATCATGATCCCACCCTTGGGAGTTTTTTTTTAATTTTTTAAAAATGCCAAAATCTGCTCTAGAAACCGCAATTCTTAAAATTTCTCAATGAAAATCACATTAGAATACTTCAAATAATTCTAACAATCAATTAATATCTTTAGTTGAATTTTTTCTTGGAAAAATTCCCATTAAAAATCATCATGATCCCACCCTTGGGAGTTTTTTTTTTAATTTTTTAAAAATGCCAAAATCTGCTCTAGAAACCGCAATTCTTAAAATTTCTCAATGAAAATCACATTAGAATACTTCAAATAATTCTAACAATCAATTAATATCTTTAGTTGAATTTTTTCTTGGAAAAATTCCCATTAAAAATCATCATGATCCCACCCTTGGGAGTTTTTTTTTTTTTAATTTTTTAAAAATGCCAAATCTGCTCTAGAAACCGCAATTCTTAAAATTTCTCAATTAAAATCACATTAGAATACTTCAAATAATTCTAACAATCAATTAATATCTTTAGTTGAATTTTTTCTTGGAAAAATTCCCATTAAAAATCATCATGATCCCACCCTTGGGAGTTTTTTTTTAATTTTTTAAAAATGACAAAATCTGCTCTAGAAACCGCAATTCTTAAAATTTCTCAATGAAAATCACATTAGAATACTTCAAATAATTCTAACAATCAATTAATATCTTTAGTTGAATTTTTTCTTGGAAAAATTCCCATTAAAAATCATCATGATCCCACCCTTGGGAGTTTTTTTTTAATTTTTTAAAAATGCCAAAATCTGCTCTAGAAACCGCAATTCTTAAAATTTCTCAATGAAAATCACATTAGAATACTTCAAATAATTCTAACAATCAATTAATATCTTTAGTTGAATTTTTTCTTGGAAAAATTCCCATTAAAAATCATCATGATCCCACCCTTGGGAGTTTTTTTTTTAAATTTTTTAAAAATGCCAAAATCTGCTCTAGAAACCGCAATTCTTAAAATTTCTCAATGAAAATCACATTAGAATACTTCAGATAATTCTAACAATCAATTAATATCTTTAGTTGAATTTTTTCTTGGAAAAATTCCCATTAAAAATCATCATGATCCCACCCTTGGGAGTTTTTTTTTTTTATTTTTTAAAAATGCCAAAATCTGCTCTAGAAACCGCAATTCTTAAAATTTCTCAATGAAAATCACATTAGAATACTTCAAATAATTCTAACAATCAATTAATATCTTTAGTTGAATTTTTTCTTGGAAAAATTCCCATTAAAAATCATCATGATCCCACCCTTGGGAGTTTTTTTTTAATTTTTTAAAAATGCCAAAATCTGCTCTATAAACCGCAATTCTTAAAATTTCTCAATGAAAATCACATTAGAATACTTCAAATAATTCTACCAATCAATTAATATCTTTAGTTGAATTTTTTCTTGGAAAAATTCCCATTAAAAATCATCATGATCCCACCCTTGGGAGTTTTTTTTTAATTTTTTAAAAATGCCAAAATCTGCTCTAGAAACCGCAATTCTTAAAATTTCTCAATGAAAATCACATTAGAATACTTCAAATAATTCTAACAATCAATTAATATCTTTAGTTGAATTTTTTCTTGGAAAAATTCCCATTAAAAATCATCATGATCCCACCCTTGGGAGTTTTTTTTTAATTTTTTAAAAATGCCAAAATCTGCTCTAGAAACCGCAATTCTTAAAATTTCTCAATGAAAATCACATTAGAATACTTCAAATAATTCTAACAATCAATTAATATCTTTAGTTGAATTTTTTCTTGGAAAAATTCCCATTAAAAATCATCATGATCCCACCCTTGGGAGTTTTTTTTTAATTTTTTAAAAATGCCAAAATCTGCTCTAGAAACCGCAATTCTTAAAATTTCTCAATGAAAATCACATTAGAATACTTCAAATAATTCTAACAATCAATTAATATCTTTAGTTGAATTTTTTCTTGGAAAAATTCCCATTAAAAATCATCATGATCCCACCCTTGGGAGTTTTTTTTAATTTTTTAAAAATGCCAAAATCTGCTCTAGAAACCGCAATTCTTAAAATTTCTCAATGAAAATCACATTAGAATACTTCAAATAATTCTAACAATCAATTAATATCTTTAGTTGAATTTTTTCTTGGAAAAATTCCCATTAAAAATCATCATGATCCCACCCTTGGGAGTTTTTTTTAAATTTTTTAAAAATGCCAAAATCTGCTCTAGAAACCGCAATTCTTAAAATTTCTCAATGAAAATCACATTAGAATACTTCAAATAATTCTAACAATCAATTAATATCTTTAGTTGAATTTTTTCTTGGAAAAATTCCCATTAAAAATCATCATGATCCCACCCTTGGGAGTTTTTTTTTAATTTTTTAAAAATGCCAAAATCTGCTCTAGAAACCGCAATTCTTAAAATTTCTCAATGAAAATCACATTAGAATACTTCAAATAATTCTAACAATCAATTAATATCTTTAGTTGAATTTTTTCTTGGAAAAATTCCCATTAAAAATCATCATGATCCCACCCTTGGGAGTTTTTTTTAATTTTTTAAAAATGCCAAAATCTGCTCTAGAAACCGCAATTCTTAAAATTTCTCAATGAAAATCACATTAGAATACTTCAAATAATTCTAACAATCAATTAATATCTTTAGTTGAATTTTTTCTTGGAAAAATTCCCATTAAAAATCATCATGATCCCACCCTTGGGAGTTTTTTTTTTAATTTTTTAAAAATGCCAAAATCTGCTCTAGAAACCGCAATTCTTAAAATTTCTCAATGAAAATCACATTAGAATACTTCAAATAATTCTAACAATCAATTAATATCTTTAGTTGAATTTTTTCTTGGAAAAATTCCCATTAAAAATCATCATGATCCCACCCTTGGGAGTTTTTTTTTAATTTTTTAAAAATGCCAAAATCTGCTCTAGAAACCGCAATTCTTAAAATTTCTCAATGAAAATCACATTAGAATACTTCAAATAATTCTAACAATCAATTAATATCTTTAGTTGAATTTTTTCTTGGAAAAATTCCCATTAAAAATCATCATGATCCCACCCTTGGGAGTTTTTTTTTTTAATTTTTTAAAAATGCCAAAATCTGCTCTAGAAACCGCAATTCTTAAAATTTCTCAATTAAAATCACATTAGAATACTTCAAATAATTCTAACAATCAATTAATATCTTTAGTTGAATTTTTTCTTGGAAAAATTCCCATTAAAAATCATCATGATCCCACCCTTGGGAGTTTTTTTTTAATTTTTTAAAAATGACAAAATCTGCTCTAGAAACCGCAATTCTTAAAATTTCTCAATGAAAATCACATTAGAATACTTCAAATAATTCTACCAATCAATTAATATCTTTAGTTGAATTTTTTCTTGGAAAAATTCCCATTAAAAATCATCATGATCCCACCCTTGGGAGTTTTTTTTTAATTTTTTAAAAATGCCAAAATCTGCTCTAGAAACCGCAATTCTTAAAATTTCTCAATGAAAATCACATTAGAATACTTCAAATAATTCTAACAATCAATTAATATCTTTAGTTGAATTTTTTCTTGGAAAAATTCCCATTAAAAATCATCATGATCCCACCCTTGGGAGTTTTTTTTTTAATTTTTTAAAAATGCCAAAATCTGCTCTATAAACCGCAATTCTTAAAATTTCTCAATGAAAATCACATTAGAATACTTCAAATAATTCTAACAATCAATTAATATCTTTAGTTGAATTTTTTCTTGGAAAAATTCCCATTAAAAATCATCATGATCCCACCCTTGGGAGTTTTTTTTTAATTTTTTAAAAATGCCAAAATCTGCTCTAGAAACCGCAATTCTTAAAATTTCTCAATGAAAATCACATTAGAATACTTCAAATAATTCTAACAATCAATTAATATCTTTAGTTGAATTTTTTCTTGGAAAAATTCCCATTAAAAATCATCATGATCCCACCCTTGGGAGTTTTTTTTTTTAATTTTTTAAAAATGCCAAAATCTGCTCTATAAACCGCAATTCTTAAAATTTCTCAATGAAAATCACATTAGAATACTTCAAATAATTCTACCAATCAATTAATATCTTTAGTTGAATTTTTTCTTGGAAAAATTCCCATTAAAAATCATCATGATCCCACCCTTGGGAGTTTTTTTTTAATTTTTTAAAAATGCCAAAATCTGCTCTAGAAACCGCAATTCTTAAAATTTCTCAATGAAAATCACATTAGAATACTTCAAATAATTCTAACAATCAATTAATATCTTTAGTTGAATTTTTTCTTGGAAAAATTCCCATTAAAAATCATCATGATCCCACCCTTGGGAGTTTTTTTTTTAATTTTTTAAAAATGACAAAATC
>NW_026604663.1:0-16450 GCF_024763615.1 Phlebotomus papatasi
CTCAATGAAAAATCACATTAGAATACTTCAAATAATTCTAACAATCAATTAATATCTTTAGTTGAATTTTTCTTGGAAAAATTCCCATTAAAAATCATCATGATCCCACCCTTGGGAGTTTTTTTTTAATTTTTTAAAAATGCCAAAATCTGCTCTAGAAACCGCAATTCTTAAAATTTCTCAATGAAAATCACATTAGAATACTTCAAATAATTCTAACAATCAATTAATATCTTTAGTTGAATTTTTTCTTGGAAAAATTCCCATTAAAAATCATTATGATCCCACCCTTGGGAGTTTTTTTTTAATTTTTTAAAAATGCCAAAATCTGCTCTAGAAACCGCAATTCTTAAAATTTCTCAATGAAAATCACATTAGAATACTTCAAATAATTCTAACAATCAATTAATATCTTTAGTTGAATTTTTTCTTGGAAAAATTCCCATTAAAAATCATCATGATCCCACCCTTGGGAGTTTTTTTTTAATTTTTTAAAATGCCAAAATCTGCTCTAGAAACCGCAATTCTTAAAATTTCTCAATGAAAATCACATTAGAATACTTCAAATAATTCTAACAATCAATTAATATCTTTAGTTGAATTTTTTCTTGGAAAAATTCCCATTAAAAATCATTATGATCCCACCCTTGGGAGTTTTTTTTAATTTTTTAAAAATGCCAAAATCTGCTCTAGAAACCGCAATTCTTAAAATTTCTCAATGAAAATCACATTAGAATACTTCAAATAATTCTAACAATCAATTAATATCTTTAGTTGAATTTTTTCTTGGAAAAATTCCCATTAAAAATCATCATGATCCCACCCTTGGGAGTTTTTTTTTTTAATTTTTTAAAAATGCCAAAATCTGCTCTAGAAACCGCAATTCTTAAAATTTCTCAATGAAAATCACATTAGAATACTTCAAATAATTCTAACAATCAATTAATATCTTTAGTTGAATTTTTTCTTGGAAAAATTCCCATTAAAAATCATCATGATCCCACCCTTGGGAGTTTTTTTTTAATTTTTTAAAAATGCCAAAATCTGCTCTAGAAACCGCAATTCTTAAAATTTCTCAATGAAAATCACATTAGAATACTTCAAATAATTCTAACAATCAATTAATATCTTTAGTTGAATTTTTTCTTGGAAAAATTCCCATTAAAAATCATCATGATCCCACCCTTGGGAGTTTTTTTTTTAATTTTTTAAAAATGCCAAAATCTGCTCTAGAAACCGCAATTCTTAAAATTTCTCAATGAAAATCACATTAGAATACTTCAAATAATTCTAACAATCAATTAATATCTTTAGTTGAATTTTTTCTTGGAAAAATTCCCATTAAAAATCATTATGATCCCACCCTTGGGAGTTTTTTTTTTAATTTTTTAAAAATGCCAAAATCTGCTCTAGGAACCGCAATTCTTAAAATTTCTCAATGAAAATCACATTAGAATACTTCAAATAATTCTAACAATCAATTAATATCTTTAGTTGAATTTTTTCTTGGAAAAATTCCCATTAAAAATCATCATGATCCCACCCTTGGGAGTTTTTTTAATTTTTTAAAAATGCCAAAATCTGCTCTAGAAACCGCAATTCTTAAAATTTCTCAATGAAAATCATATTAGAATACTTCAAATAATTCTAACAATCAATTAATATCTTTAGTTGAATTTTTTCTTGGAAAAATTCCCATTAAAAATCATCATGATCCCACCCTTGGGAGTTTTTTTTTAATTTTTTAAAAATGCCAAAATCTGCTCTATAAACCGCAATTCTTAAAATTTCTCAATGAAAATCACATTAGAATACTTCAAATAATTCTAACAATCAATTAATATCTTTAGTTGAATTTTTTCTTGGAAAAATTCCCATTAAAAATCATTATGATCCCACCCTTGGGAGTTTTTTTTTTAATTTTTTAAAAATGCCAAAATCTGCTCTAGAAACCGCAATTCTTAAAATTTCTCAATGAAAATCACATTAGAATACTTCAAATAATTCTAACAATCAATTAATATCTTTAGTTGAATTTTTTCTTGGAAAAATTCCCATTAAAAATCATCATGATCCCACCCTTGGGAGTTTTTTTTTAATTTTTTAAAAATGCCAAAATCTGCTCTAGAAACCGCAATTCTTAAAATTTCTCAATGAAAATCACATTAGAATACTTCAAATAATTCTAACAATCAATTAATATCTTTAGTTGAATTTTTTCTTGGAAAAATTCCCATTAAAAATCATCATGATCCCACCCTTGGGAGTTTTTTTTTAATTTTTTAAAAATGCCAAAATCTGCTCTAGAAACCGCAATTCTTAAAATTTCTCAATGAAAATCACATTAGAATACTTCAAATAATTCTAACAATCAATTAATATCTTTAGTTGAATTTTTTCTTGGAAAAATTCCCATTAAAAATCATCATGATCCCACCCTTGGGAGTTTTTTTTTAATTTTTTAAAAATGCCAAAATCTGCTCTAGAAACCGCAATTCTTAAAATTTCTCAATGAAAATCACATTAGAATACTTCAAATAATTCTAACAATCAATTAATATCTTTAGTTGAATTTTTTCTTGGAAAAATTCCCATTAAAAATCATCATGATCCCACCCTTGGGAGTTTTTTTTTTAATTTTTTAAAAATGCCAAAATCTGCTCTAGAAACCGCAATTCTTAAAATTTCTCAATGAAAATCACATTAGAATACTTCAAATAATTCTAACAATCAATTAATATCTTTAGTTGAATTTTTTCTTGGAAAAATTCCCATTAAAAATCATCATGATCCCACCCTTGGGAGTTTTTTTTTAATTTTTTAAAAATGCCAAAATCTGCTCTAGAAACCGCAATTCTTAAAATTTCTCAATGAAAATCACATTAGAATACTTCAAATAATTCTAACAATCAATTAATATCTTTAGTTGAATTTTTTCTTGGAAAAATTCCCATTAAAAATCATCATGATCCCACCCTTGGGAGTTTTTTTTTAATTTTTTAAAAATGCCAAAATCTGCTCTAGAAACCGCAATTCTTAAAATTTCTCAATGAAAATCACATTAGAATACTTCAAATAATTCTAACAATCAATTAATATCTTTAGTTGAATTTTTTCTTGGAAAAATTCCCATTAAAAATCATCATGATCCCACCCTTGGGAGTTTTTTTTTAATTTTTTAAAAATGCCAAAATCTGCTCTAGAAACCGCAATTCTTAAAATTTCTCAATGAAAATCACATTAGAATACTTCAAATAATTCTAACAATCAATTAATATCTTTAGTTGAATTTTTTCTTGGAAAAATTCCCATTAAAAATCATCATGATCCCACCCTTGGGAGTTTTTTTTTTAATTTTTTAAAAATGCCAAAATCTGCTCTAGAAACCGCAATTCTTAAAATTTCTCAATGAAAATCACATTAGAATACTTCAAATAATTCTAACAATCAATTAATATCTTTAGTTGAATTTTTTCTTGGAAAAATTCCCATTAAAAATCATCATGATCCCACCCTTGGGAGTTTTTTTTTAATTTTTTAAAAATGCCAAAATCTGCTCTAGAAACCGCAATTCTTAAAATTTCTCAATGAAAATCATATTAGAATACTTCAAATAATTCTAACAATCAATTAATATCTTTAGTTGAATTTTTTCTTGGAAAAATTCCCATTAAAAATCATCATGATCCCACCCTTGGGAGTTTTTTTTTTAATTTTTTAAAAATGCCAAAATCTGCTCTAGAAACCGCAATTCTTAAAATTTCTCAATGAAAATCACATTAGAATACTTCAAATAATTCTAACAATCAATTAATATCTTTAGTTGAATTTTTTCTTGGAAAAATTCCCATTAAAAATCATCATGATCCCACCCTTGGGAGTTTTTTTTTAATTTTTTAAAAATGCCAAAATCTGCTCTAGAAACCGCAATTCTTAAAATTTCTCAATGAAAATCACATTAGAATACTTCAAATAATTCTAACAATCAATTAATATCTTTAGTTGAATTTTTTCTTGGAAAAATTCCCATTAAAAATCATCATGATCCCACCCTTGGGAGTTTTTTTTTTAATTTTTTAAAAATGCCAAAATCTGCTCTAGAAACCGCAATTCTTAAAATTTCTCAATGAAAATCACATTAGAATACTTCAAATAATTCTATCAATTAATATCAATCAATTAATATCTTTAGTTGAATTCTTTTTCTTGGAATACTTCAAAAATTTCAATCCATTAAAAATCATCATGATCCCACCCTTGGGAGTTTTTTTTTAATTTTTTAAAAATGCCAAAATCTGCTCTAGAAACCGCAATTCTTAAAATTTCTCAATGAAAATCACATTAGAATACTTCAAATAATTCTAACAATCAATTAATATCTTTAGTTGAATTTTTTCTTGGAAAAATTCCCATTAAAAATCATCATGATCCCACCCTTGGGAGTTTTTTTTTAATTTTTTAAAAATGCCAAAATCTGCTCTAGAAACCGCAATTCTTAAAATTTCTTAATGAAAATCACATTAGAATACTTCAAATAATTCTAACAATCAATTAATATCTTTAGTTGAATTTTTTCTTGGAAAAATTCCCATTAAAAATCATTATGATCCCACCCTTGGGAGTTTTTTTTAATTTTTTAAAAATGCCAAAATCTGCTCTAGAAACCGCAATTCTTAAAATTTCTCAATGAAAATCACATTAGAATACTTCAAATAATTCTAACAATCAATTAATATCTTTAGTTGAATTTTTTCTTGGAAAAATTCCCATTAAAAATCATCATGATCCCACCCTTGGGAGTTTTTTTTAATTTTTTAAAAATGCCAAAATCTGCTCTAGAAACCGCAATTCTTAAAATTTCTCAATGAAAATCACATTAGAATACTTCAAATAATTCTAACAATCAATTAATATCTTTAGTTGAATTTTTTCTTGGAAAAATTCCCATTAAAAATCATCATGATCCCACCCTTGGGAGTTTTTTTTAATTTTTTAAAAATGCCAAAATCTGCTCTAGAAACCGCAATTCTTAAAATTTCTCAATGAAAATCACATTAGAATACTTCAAATAATTCTAACAATCAATTAATATCTTTAGTTGAATTTTTTCTTGGAAAAATTCCCATTAAAAATCATCATGATCCCACCCTTGGGAGTTTTTTTTTAATTTTTTAAAAATGCCAAAATCTGCTCTAGAAACCGCAATTCTTAAAATTTCTCAATGAAAATCACATTAGAATACTTCAAATAATTCTAACAATCAATTAATATCTTTAGTTGAATTTTTTCTTGGAAAAATTCCCATTAAAAATCATCATGATCCCACCCTTGGGAGTTTTTTTTTTAATTTTTTAAAAATGCCAAAATCTGCTCTAGAAACCGCAATTCTTAAAATTTCTCAATGAAAATCACATTAGAATACTTCAAATAATTCTAACAATCAATTAATATCTTTAGTTGAATTTTTTCTTGGAAAAATTCCCATTAAAAATCATCATGATCCCACCCTTGGGAGTTTTTTTTTAATTTTTTAAAAATGCCAAAATCTGCTCTAGAAACCGCAATTCTTAAAATTTCTCAATGAAAATCACATTAGAATACTTCAAATAATTCTAACAATCAATTAATATCTTTAGTTGAATTTTTTCTTGGAAAAATTCCCATTAAAAATCATCATGATCCCACCCTTGGGAGTTTTTTTTTAATTTTTAAAAAATGCCAAAATCTGCTCTAGAAACCGCAATTCTTAAAATTTCTCAATGAAAATCACATTAGAATACTTCAAATAATTCTAACAATCAATTAATATCTTTAGTTGAATTTTTTCTTGGAAAAATTCCCATTAAAAATCATCATGATCCCACCCTTGGGAGTTTTTTTTTAATTTTTTAAAAATGCCAAAATCTGCTCTAGAAACCGCAATTCTTAAAATTTCTCAATGAAAATCACATTAGAATACTTCAAATAATTCTAACAATCAATTAATATCTTTAGTTGAATTTTTTCTTGGAAAAATTCCCATTAAAAATCATCATGATCCCACCCTTGGGAGTTTTTTTTTAATTTTTTAAAAATGCCAAAATCTGCTCTAGAAACCGCAATTCTTAAAATTTCTCAATGAAAATCACATTAGAATACTTCAAATAATTCTAACAATCAATTAATATCTTTAGTTGAATTTTTTCTTGGAAAAATTCCCATTAAAAATCATTATGATCCCACCCTTGGGAGTTTTTTTTTAATTTTTTAAAAATGCCAAAATCTGCTCTAGAAACCGCAATTCTTAAAATTTCTCAATGAAAATCACATTAGAATACTTCAAATAATTCTAACAATCAATTAATATCTTTAGTTGATTTTTTTCTTGGAAAAATTCCCATTAAAAATCATCATGATCCCACCCTTGGGAGTTTTTTTTTAATTTTTTAAAAATGCCAAAATCTGCTCTAGAAACCGCAATTCTTAAAATTTCTCAATGAAAATCACATTAGAATACTTCAAATAATTCTAACAATCAATTAATATCTTTAGTTGAATTTTTTCTTGGAAAAATTCCCATTAAAAATCATCATGATCCCACCCTTGGGAGTTTTTTTTTAATTTTTTAAAAATGCCAAAATCTGCTCTATAAACCGCAATTCTTAAAATTTCTCAATGAAAATCACATTAGAATACTTCAAATAATTCTACCAATCAATTAATATCTTGAGTTGAATTTTTTCTTGGAAAAATTCCCATTAAAAATCATCATGATCCCACCCTTGGGAGTTTTTTTTTTAAATTTTTTAAAAATGCCAAAATCTGCTCTAGAAACCGCAATTCTTAAAATTTCTCAATGAAAATCACATTAGAATACTTCAAATAATTCTAACAATCAATTAATATCTTTAGTTGAATTTTTTCTTGGAAAAATTCCCATTAAAAATCATTATGATCCCACACTTGGGAGTTTTTTTTAATTTTTTAAAAATGCCAAAATCTGCTCTAGAAACCGCAATTCTTAAAATTTCTCAATGAAAATCATATTAGAATACTTCAAATAATTCTAACAATCAATTAATATCTTTAGTTGAATTTTTTCTTGGAAAAATTCCCATTAAAAATCATCATGATCCCACCCTTGGGAGTTTTTTTTTAATTTTTTAAAAATGCCAAAATCTGCTCTATAAACCGCAATTCTTAAGATTTCTCAATGAAAATCACATTAGAATACTTCAAATAATTCTAACAATCAATTAATATCTTTAGTTGAATTTTTTCTTGGAAAAATTCCCATTAAAAATCATTATGATCCCACCCTTGGGAGTTTTTTTTAATTTTTTAAAAATGCCAAAATCTGCTCTAGAAACCGCAATTCTTAAAATTTCTCAATGAAAATCACATTAGAATACTTCAAATAATTCTAACAATCAATTAATATCTTTAGTTGAATTTTTTCTTGGAAAAATTCCCATTAAAAATCATCATGATCCCACCCTTGGGAGTTTTTTTTAATTTTTTAAAAATGCCAAAATCTGCTCTAGAAACCGCAATTCTTAAAATTTCTCAATGAAAATCACATTAGAATACTTCAAATAATTCTAACAATCAATTAATATCTTTAGTTGAATTTTTTCTTGGAAAAATTCCCATTAAAAATCATCATGATCCCACCCTTGGGAGTTTTTTTTTAATTTTTTAAAAATGCCAAAATCTGCTCTAGAAACCGCAATTCTTAAAATTTCTCAATGAAAATCACATTAGAATACTTCAAATAATTCTAACAATCAATTAATATCTTTAGTTGAATTTTTTCTTGGAAAAATTCCCATTAAAAATCATCATGATCCCACCATTGGGAGTTTTTTTTAATTTTTTAAAAATGCCAAAATCTGCTCTAGAAACCGCAATTCTTAAAATTTCTCAATGAAAATCATATTAGAATACTTCAAATAAATCTAACAATCAATTAATATCTTTAGTTGAATTTTTTCTTGGAAAAATTCCCATTAAAAATCATCATGATCCCACCCTTGGGAGTTTTTTTTTAATTTTTTAAAAATGCCAAAATCTGCTCTAGAAACCGCAATTCTTAAAATTTCTCAATGAAAATCACATTAGAATACTTCAAATAATTCTAACAATCAATTAATATCTTTAGTTGAATTTTTTCTTGGAAAAATTCCCATTAAAAATCATTATGATCCCACCCTTGGGAGTTTTTTTTAATTTTTTAAAAATGCCAAAATCTGCTCTAGAAACCGCAATTCTTAAAATTTCTCAATGAAAATCACATTAGAATACTTCAAATAATTCTAACAATCAATTAATATCTTTAGTTGAATTTTTTCTTGGAAAAATTCCCATTAAAAATCATCATGATCCCACCCTTGGGAGTTTTTTTTAATTTTTTAAAAATGCCAAAATCTGCTCTAGAAACCGCAATTCTTAAAATTTCTCAATGAAAATCACATTAGAATACTTCAAATAATTCTAACAATCAATTAATATCTTTAGTTGAATTTTTTCTTGGAAAAATTCCCATTAAAAATCATCATGATCCCACCCTTGGGAGTTTTTTTTTAATTTTTTAAAAATGCCAAAATCTGCTCTATAAACCGCAATTCTTAAAATTTCTCAATGAAAATCACATTAGAATACTTCAAATAATTCTAACAATCAATTAATATCTTTAGTTGAATTTTTTCTTGGAAAAATTCCCATTAAAAATCATCATGATCCCACCCTTGGGAGTTTTTTTTTTAATTTTTTAAAAATGCCAAAATCTGCTCTAGAAACCGCAATTCTTAAAATTTCTCAATGAAAATCACATTAGAATACTTCAAATAATTCTAACAATCAATTAATATCTTTAGTTGAATTTTTTCTTGGAAAAATTCCCATTAAAAATCATCATGATCCCACCCTTGGGAGTTTTTTTTTTTAATTTTTTAAAAATGCCAAAATCTGCTCTAGAAACCGCAATTCTTAAAATTTCTCAATGAAAATCACATTAGAATACTTCAAATAATTCTAACAATCAATTAATATCTTTAGTTGAATTTTTTCTTGGAAAAATTCCCATTAAAAATCATCATGATCCCACCCTTGGGAGTTTTCTTTTAATTTTTTAAAAATGCCAAAATCTGCTCTAGAAACCGCAATTCTTAAAATTTCTCAATGAAAATCACATTAGAATACTTCAAATAATTCTAACAATCAATTAATATCTTTAGTTGAATTTTTTCTTGGAAAAATTCCCATTAAAAATCATCATGATCCCACCCTTGGGAGTTTTTTTTTAATTTTTTAAAAATGCCAAAATCTGCTCTAGAAACCGCAATTCTTAAAATTTCTCAATGAAAATCACATTAGAATACTTCAAATAATTCTAACAATCAATTAATATCTTTAGTTGAATTTTTTCTTGGAAAAATTCCCATTAAAAATCATCATGATCCCACCCTTGGGAGTTTTTTTTTTAATTTTTTAAAAATGCCAAAATCTGCTCTAGAAACCGCAATTCTTAAAATTTCTCAATGAAAATCACATTAGAATACTTCAAATAATTCTAACAATCAATTAATATCTTTAGTTGAATTTTTTCTTGGAAAAATTCCCATTAAAAATCATCATGATCCCACCCTTGGGAGTTATTTTTTAATTTTTTAAAAATGCCAAAATCTGCTCTAGAAACCGCAATTCTTAAAATTTCTCAATGAAAATCACATTAGAATACTTCAAATAATTCTAACAATCAATTAATATCTTTAGTTGAATTTTTTCTTGGAAAAATTCCCATTAAAAATCATTATGATCCCACCCTTGGGAGTTTTTTTTTTAATTTTTTAAAAATGCCAAAATCTGCTCTATAAACCGCAATTCTTAAAATTTCTCAATGAAAATCACATTAGAATACTTCAAATAATTCTACCAATCAATTAATATCTTTAGTTGAATTTTTTCTTGGAAATATTCCCATTAAAAATCATCATGATCCCACCCTTGGGAATACTTCAAATAATTCTAACAATCAATTAATATCTTTAGTTGAATTTTTTCTTGGAAAAATTCCCATTAAAAATCATCATGATCCCACCCTTGGGAGTTTTTTTTAATTTTTTAAAAATGCCAAAATCTGCTCTAGAAACCGCAATTCTTAAAATTTCTCAATGAAAATCATATTAGAATACTTCAAATAATTCTAACAATCAATTAATATCTTTAGTTGAATTTTTTCTTGGAAAAATTCCCATTAAAAATCATCAGATCCCACCCTTTTTTTTTTTTAATTTTTTAAAAATGCCAAAATCTGCTCTAGAAACCGCAATTCTTAAAAAATTTCTCAATGAAAATCACATTAGAATACTTCAAATAATTCTAACAATCAATTAATATCTTTAGTTGAATTTTTTCTTGGAAAAATTCCCATTAAAAATCATCATGATCCCACCCTTGGGAGTTTTTTTTTAATTTTTTAAAAATGCCAAAATCTGCTCTAGAAACCGCAATTCTTAAAATTTCTCAATGAAAATTTCTCATCACATTAGAATACTTCAAATAATTCTAACAATCAATTAATATCTTTAGTTGAATTTTTTCTTGGAAAAATTCCCATTAAAAATCATCATGATCCCACCCACAAAATCCTTAGGCTTGGAAAAATTCCCATTAAAAATCATCATGAAAGTTTTTCTGCCAAAATCTGCTCTAGAAACCGCAATTCTTAAAATTTCTCAATGAAAATCACATTAGAATACTTCAAATAATTCTAACAATCAATTAATATCTTTAGTTGAATTTTTTCTTGGAAAAATTCCCATTAAAAATCATCATGATCCCACCCTTGGGAGATCCCACCCTTGGGAGTTTTTTTTTAATTTTTTAAAAATGCCAAAATCTGCTCTAGAAACCGCAATTCTTAAAATTTCTCAATGAAAATCCATTAGAATACTTCAAATAATTCTAACAATCAATTAATATCTTTAGTTGAATTTTTTCTTGGAAAAATTCCCATTAAAAATCATCATGATCCCACCCTTGGGAGTTTTTTTTTAATTTTTTAAAAATGCCAAAATCTGCTCTAGAAACCGCAATTCTTAAAATTTCTCAATGAAAATCACATTAGAATACTTCAAATAATTCTAACAATCAATTAATATCTTTAGTTGAATTTTTTCTTGGAAAAATTCCCATTAAAAATCATCATGATCCCACCCTTGGGAGTTTAATTTTTTTTTTTTAATTTTTTAAAAATGCCAAAATCTGCTCTAGAAACCGCAATTCTTAAAATTTCTCAATGAAAATCACATTAGAATACTTCAAATAATTCTAACAATCAATTAATATCTTTAGTTGAATTTTTTCTTGGAAAAATTCCCATTAAAAATCATCATGATCCCACCCTTGGGAGTTTTTTTTTAATTTTTTAAAAATGCCAAAATCTGCTCTAGAAACCGCAATTCTTAAAATTTCTCAATGAAAATCACATTAGAATACTTCAAATAATTCTAACAATCAATTAATATCTTTAGTTGAATTTTTTCTTGGAAAAATTCCCATTAAAAATCATCATGATCCCACCCTTGGGAGTTTTTTTTAATTTTTTAAAAATGCCAAAATCTGCTCTAGAAACCGCAATTCTTAAAATTTCTCAATGAAAATCACATTAGAATACTTCAAATAATTCTAACAATCAATTAATATCTTTAGTTGAATTTTTTCTTGGAAAAATTCCCATTAAAAATCATCATGATCCCACCCTTGGGAGTTTTTTTTTAATTTTTTAAAAATGCCAAAATCTGCTCTAGAAACCGCAATTCTTAAAATTTCTCAATGAAAATCACATTAGAATACTTCAAATAATTCTAACAATCAATTAATATCTTTAGTTGAATTTTTTCTTGGAAAAATTCCCATTAAAAATCATCATGATCCCACCCTTGGGAGTTTTTTTTTAATTTTTTAAAAATGCCAAAATCTGCTCTAGAAACCGCAATTCTTAAAATTTCTCAATGAAAATCACATTAGAATACTTCAAATAATTCTAACAATCAATTAATATCTTTAGTTGAATTTTTTCTTGGAAAAATTCCCATTAAAAATCATCATGATCCCACCCTTGGGAGTTTTTTTTTAATTTTTTAAAAATGCCAAAATCTGCTCTATAAACCGCAATTCTTAAAATTTCTCAATGAAAATCACATTAGAATACTTCAAATAATTCTAACAATCAATTAATATCTTTAGTTGAATTTTTTCTTGGAAAAATTCCCATTAAAAATCATCATGATCCCACCCTTGGGAGTTTTTTTTTAATTTTTTAAAAATGCCAAAATCTGCTCTAGAAACCGCAATTCTTAAAATTTCTCAATGAAAATCACATTAGAATACTTCAAATAATTCTAACAATCAATTAATATCTTTAGTTGAATTTTTTCTTGGAAAAATTCCCATTAAAAATCATCATGATCCCACCCTTGGGAGTTTTTTTTAATTTTTTAAAAATGCCAAAATCTGCTCTAGAAACCGCAATTCTTAAAATTTCTCAATGAAAATCACATTAGAATACTTCAAATAATTCTAACAATCAATTAATATCTTTAGTTGAATTTTTTCTTGGAAAAATTCCCATTAAAAATCATCATGATCCCACCCTTGGGAGTTTTTTTTAATTTTTTAAAAATGCCAAAATCTGCTCTAGAAACCGCAATTCTTAAAATTTCTCAATGAAAATCACATTAGAATACTTCAAATAATTCTAACAATCAATTAATATCTTTAGTTGAATTTTTTCTTGGAAAAATTCCCATTAAAAATCATCATGATCCCACAATGAAAATCACATTAGAATACTTCAAATAATTCTAACAATCAATTAATATCTTTAGTTGAATTTTTTCTTGGAAAAATTCCCATTAAAAATCATCATGATCCCACCCTTGGGAGTTTTTTTTTAATTTTTTAAAAATGCCAAAATCTGCTCTATAAACCGCAATTCTTAAAATTTCTCAATGAAAATCACATTAGAATACTTCAAATAATTCTAACAATCAATTAATATCTTTAGTTGAATTTTTTCTTGGAAAAATTCCCATTAAAAATCATCATGATCCCACCCTTGGGAGTTTTTTTTTTAATTTTTTAAAAATGCCAAAATCTGCTCTAGAAACCGCAATTCTTAAAATTTCTCAATGAAAATCACATTAGAATACTTCAAATAATTCTAACAATCAATTAATATCTTTAGTTGAATTTTTTCTTGGAAAAATTCCCATTAAAAATCATCATGATCCCACCCTTGGGAGATCCCACCCTTTTTTTTTTTAATTTTTTAAAAATGCCAAAATCTGCTCTAGAAACCGCAATTCTTAAAATTTCTCAATGAAAATCACATTAGAATACTTCAAATAATTCTAACAATCAATTAATATCTTTAGTTGAATTTTTTCTTGGAAAAATTCCCATTAAAAATCATCATGATCCCACCCTTGGGAGTTTTTTTTTAATTTTTTAAAAATGCCAAAATCTGCTCTAGAAACCGCAATTCTTAAAATTTCTCAATGAAAATCACATTAGAATACTTCAAATAATTCTAACAATCAATTAATATCTTTAGTTGAATTTTTTCTTGGAAAAATTCCCATTAAAAATCATCATGATCCCACCCTTGGGAGTTTTTTTTTAATTTTTTAAAAATGCCAAAATCTGCTCTAGAAACCGCAATTCTTAAAATTTCTCAATGAAAATCACATTAGAATACTTCAAATAATTCTAACAATCAATTAATATCTTTAGTTGAATTTTTTCTTGGAAAAATTCCCATTAAAAATCATCATGATCCCACCCTTGGGAGTTTTTTTTTAATTTTTTAAAAATGCCAAAATCTGCTCTAGAAACCGCAATTCTTAAAATTTCTCAATGAAAATCACATTAGAATACTTCAAATAATTCTAACAATCAATTAATATCTTTAGTTGAATTTTTTCTTGGAAAAATTCCCATTAAAAATCATCATGATCCCACCCTTGGGAGTTATTTTTTAATTTTTTAAAAATGCCAAAATCTGCTCTAGAAACCGCAATTCTTAAAATTTCTCAATGAAAATCACATTAGAATACTTCAAATAATTCTAACAATCAATTAATATCTTTAGTTGAATTTTTTCTTGGAAAAATTCCCATTAAAAATCATTATGATCCCACCCTTGGGAGTTTTTTTTTTAATTTTTTAAAAATGCCAAAATCTGCTCTATAAACCGCAATTCTTAAAATTTCTCAATGAAAATCACATTAGAATACTTCAAATAATTCTACCAATCAATTAATATCTTTAGTTGAATTTTTTCTTGGAAAAATTCCCATTAAAAATCATCATGATCCCACCCTTGGGAGTTTTTTTTTAATTTTTTAAAAATGCCAAAATCTGCTCTAGAAACCGCAATTCTTAAAATTTCTCAATGAAAATCACATTAGAATACTTCAAATAATTCTAACAATCAATTAATATCTTTAGTTGAATTTTTTCTTGGAAAAATTCCCATTAAAAATCATCATGATCCCACCCTTGGGAGTTTTTTTTAATTTTTTAAAAATGCCAAAATCTGCTCTAGAAACCGCAATTCTTAAAATTTCTCAATGAAAATCATATTAGAATACTTCAAATAATTCTAACAATCAATTAATATCTTTAGTTGAATTTTTTCTTGGAAAAATTCCCATTAAAAATCATCATGATCCCACCCTTGGGAGTTTTTTTTTAATTTTTTAAAAATGCCAAAATCTGCTCTAGAAACCGCAATTCTTAAAATTTCTCAATGAAAATCACATTAGAATACTTCAAATAATTCTAACAATCAATTAATATCTTTAGTTGAATTTTTTCTTGGAAAAATTCCCATTAAAAATCATCATGATCCCACCCTTGGGAGTTTTTTTTTAATTTTTTAAAAATGCCAAAATCTGCTCTATAAACCGCAATTCTTAAAATTTCTCAATGAAAATCACATTAGAATACTTCAAATAATTCTAACAATCAATTAATATCTTTAGTTGAATTTTTTCTTGGAAAAATTCCCATTAAAAATCATCATGATCCCACCCTTGGGAGTTTTTTTTTAATTTTTTAAAAATGCCAAAATCTGCTCTAGAAACCGCAATTCTTAAAATTTCTCAATGAAAATCACATTAGAATACTTCAAATAATTCTAACAATCAATTAATATCTTTAGTTGAATTTTTTCTTGGAAAAATTCCCATTAAAAATCATCATGATCCCACCCTTGGGAGTTTTTCTTTAATTTTTTAAAAATGCCAAAATCTGCTCTAGAAACCGCAATTCTTAAAATTTCTCAATGAAAATCACATTAGAATACTTCAAATAATTCTAACAATCAATTAATATCTTTAGTTGAATTTTTTCTTGGAAAAATTCCCATTAAAAATCATCATGATCCCACCCTTGGGAGTTTTTTTTTAATTTTTTAAAAATGCCAAAATCTGCTCTAGAAACCGCAATTCTTAAAATTTCTCAATGAAAATCACATTAGAATACTTCAAATAATTCTAACAATCAATTAATATCTTTAGTTGAATTTTTTCTTGGAAAAATTCCCATTAAAAATCATCATGATCCCACCCTTGGGAGTTTTTTTTTAATTTTTAAAAATGCCAAAATCTGCTCTAGAAACCGCAATTCTTAAAATTTCTCAATGAAAATCACATTAGAATACTTCAAATAATTCTAACAATCAATTAATATCTTTAGTTGAATTTTTTCTTGGAAAAATTCCCATTAAAAATCATCATGATCCCACCCTTGGGAGTTTTTTTTTAATTTTTTAAAAATGCCAAAATCTGCTCTATAAACCGCAATTCTTAAAATTTCTCAATGAAAATCACATTAGAATACTTCAAATAATTCTACCAATCAATTAATATCTTTAGTTGAATTTTTTCTTGGAAAAATTCCCATTAAAAATCATCATGATCCCACCCTTGGGAGTTTTTTTTTTAATTTTTTAAAAATGCCAAAATCTGCTCTAGAAACCGCAATTCTTAAAATTTCTCAATGAAAATCACATTAGAATACTTCAAATAATTCTAGCAATCAATTAATATCTTTAGTTGAATTTTTTCTTGGAAAAATTCCCATTAAAAATCATCATGATCCCACCCTTGGGAGTTTTTTTTTAATTTTTTAAAAATGCCAAAATCTGCTCTAGAAACCGCAATTCTTAAAATTTCTCAATGAAAATCACATTAGAATACTTCAAATAATTCTAACAATCAATTAATATCTTTAGTTGAATTTTTTCTTGGAAAAATATTCCCATTAAAAATCATCATGATCCCACCCTTGGGAGTTTTTTTTTTAATTTTTTAAAAATGCCAAAATCTGCTCTAGAAACCGCAATTCTTAAAATTTCTCAATGAAAATCATATTAGAATACTTCAAATAATTCTAACAATCA
>NW_026604664.1:0-16278 GCF_024763615.1 Phlebotomus papatasi
TTTAATTAATAAATTAGGAAAGATATATTTTTGAGTTGTAGGGTCAAATTTGGAACTCGAAATAAAATAATTTAGAGTTCAAAAGACTGTCTTAAAACTTGATTTAAAAAAATCAATCGTTATCTTCAAAGTGCTCTAGAATTTAATAATTTATTCCTAAGAATTTAATTATTTATTCCTTGGGCACTCAATGGGTCAAGTGGTGGAGTACTCGCTCTATGATGCAAGTGAGCCGGGTTCGAATCCCCTTTAGGTGGGGAATCAGTGGCGCAATAGGCAAGACCGTTGGCTCTTGGGCGGATCGATTCCCTGGCTCGATTCACTGTTGTGAGTTCGAGTCCCGCCCGGTGCAAAGATCTGAATGTTAAGAAAAAGACATTTTCACTGTGATATAACGTAATAAAAATGCACCGCCTCGCCCAACAACTCCGGGAGCATGGAAGAAGCATTCACCAGACTACGGGAAGGCGCTCCTGGGCGGTCTACAATGGACTTCGCAAATTCTTCCAACACGGGATATGACATTGTAAAAATGATTACCTTGTAATAAATATCTCGATACGATTAATAATAATCCCCTTTAGGTCACCAGGAATTATTTTGGCGTTAAAGGTGTTCGGATTGCATCCAGTGAGCTTCACTGCACTTGATTCCAAGGACATGGAACTGACAACCTCATCCCGTACAAGAAAAAATAATAATCCATGTCTAGAAATCTCCTTGCGGGAAGGCCTTGTTCCTTCATGGAATGTTGTGCCAGCATTATTATTAGTAGTATATATCGAGCAAGTCGCTGTATATGACGTCACGATGAGTCATCATCGAGCAAGTCGCTGTGACGTCACTGTCGAGCAAGTCGCTGCATGTGACGTCACGTATATGATGACGTCACATATTTTCTGACGTCACATATTTTCTGACGTCACGCCCTGGAGGCATGACGCAATATCCTGGATGACGTCACATTCCCACCCCCTGGGAGGCTGACGTCACTTGGCGGAAATTTAAATTTGAATTTTCCGTTAGAGTACTCGAGCGCCATCTAGGATTGTAGATTTGAATTTCGAATGCCCATCCGCCATTTTGATTTCTGTCCGCCATTTTTTTTACTTTTTATCCGCCATTTTTTATTTTTATCCGCCATTTTTTATTACCGACCGCTGCTCCCATTTTTGTCCGCCATTTTTAATTTCCGACCGCCATTTTTATTTTTGTCCGCCATTTTTTATTACCGACCGCTGCTCTTATTTTCTATGCGCGCCCTCTGTTATTCCTATTATTAACTATTCCCGTAATTTTTTTTTCGCGACGTGAAAATTTTTTGGCCGAGACCTGGGATTGAACCGACAGTACTTAAAGTCTTAAACGTAATATGTACCACCGCTTAGACCACTCGGCCACGGCGGCATGTTGGTGGGTTCCCGCTGAATCGTGAACCGTTGCATCGTCCACAGGCTGACGTCACCCATGCATAGATATCCCATATAGACATTTCCCATGCATGCATACATTTTCATACACATACACATGCCCCGTGGGAATAATTGCGCGCGTCACTTGGTGGGAAAAACAGCAGAGACAGAAGATCTCAGATTACTGCGCGAGCTGTCTGGACATATGAGCCCTCCTGTGAGCCAGCCACACTTAAAGAGTGCATCCGATAGCAAAAAATTGGCACGGGCTGTGTCATATGGGATTGCAGATTAATTGTCGTGGGATTTTTTAATTGCTGTGGGAATTTTCTATTTTTAATAATAAAACAAATCATTTTACATGAAAAATATTTTTATTATAACATTTTCCTGGTTTTCTTATGACAAGATGATGTTCCTATTCTTATCTATTTCAAGCTTTGCATCATACTCAGCATATACAATACAAGTAATTGTGTTCTGTATGGTTTGCGAAAAACGTGCCTCTATACGAATTGAACCCTGATCTAACAAAGAAAGACACCCTTGCGAATGAGCATCGGGATTTAGATCGTAGGCAAGAATGAAATAGCCATTCTTGAAATCTTTATAAGTAATCTCATGGCCCCTATCATCATAATGAATCCCTGTGCCCGTGAAGAGAGTTTGATAAGCTTTCGCATATTGATCTTGAGCAAAATTCATTTGCAATGGTTGTACAGGATAAGGTGTACCATTGACAAGAAGAACAAAATCTGAAATATTGTAATGATGGAAGTTAAATGGATTTTTAGACTTTTGGCCATTGTATGCTAGATTATCTACCATAGCAAAAATTACTCTTCGGGGCAAAACTCCGTAAATAATATTATCTAGATTGATAGAGTTTGACCCCGATGGGACTGTTACTGTTTTAATTTCAACTTTTTTATAATGATATTGGGCATTTTTATGTTCCAAAACCTTGTTGTGTGCAAACAATATGTTAGGATTTAGAGTCAACTGCTTCATGTACATGGTGGCCTCATGAACGCGAAATTGGGGATTCAAACTTTCATTGCACAAGATAAAGAATGATGGTTTTTCAAGAGTGATAATTACGCGCAGATCCACATTGTTAATTAGAAATGTGGGTTGATTAAACATGTCACAATGCAGTTTCCCTAAAACTTCAACTACTTTGCTATTTTTAAACAAATTCTTCCTCTCGGTAAACCCAGTGTTGGTAAAACTTAAATCTTCCATACCCCCAGTATCTCGAATCCATCCAGAATTGCGTAGAAATGTATCTTTTGCTCCCTTTCCATAGGTTAGAAGAGTTTCAAAGTAGCTTCGATAATGATAGTCTCCTTCATTTTGGGAAATTGTTTTCCCATTTAGAGAAACTGAGACAGAACGAATCATCGAATGAAGAATGTTATTTACAACTCCTGGCTGCTCCACATCCTCCTCGTTGAAGTTTTCACCATTCTCTTTAAGGAGTTGGATTTTAAATTTGATGTAGATTGAAGACAAATCTCGGTAACAATCTCCATGCGCGACTGAGTAAAATTCTATAACTTTAGGATTCTCGAGGCTTGCCAATGGTTGATAAGAGATTTCATCGGCGCGTAGAATGGATGTTTGTACAGGCGGTGTTAGAAAAATATCCAACTCGCTCTTCATACATTCTTTGTACTCTGCCATTATGAGAAAATGTCTAAATTTCGTGGTTTTTGATTTTTATTCGATTTCACTTTCTTCAATTTGCGCTTCCTCTTTGAAATCGCTGATTTAATCTTGTGGAGAATATTATGCTTTTTACTTGTTCCTGCAGATCCTGAAGGTAAGGATGATGTAGAAAGAATAGGATTTCTCTGTCGAGATCTGGTATTTATACCTTCCCCAGTCATATTTCGTACTTTTTTAATAATTTTCTGCTTCAACTCATCTCGGGCTCTGTACCACGCTGCAACAAAATCTGTTTGATTGGTTTTGTACCAAGATCAGTTAGAATTTGGGCACCAGTTTTCGCAGCTTGTGTCTTGAGAGCTGACAATCCATTCATAAATAATGGTCTTAGAAATCTCATCAGACCTCCAAGGATTGACCCAAGACCTCTTCCTCTTTGTACACCGAAAAAATCAGGAACGTATACATTCCCAATTTCTCCGTGTCCAATTTGTTTCATATAATACGACGTGTAAAGGCTAGCCATGTTTGATAGAGTGTAGAAATTTGCAATTTCAGATGTATTTATACCCTTGCAAGCTCTCATCTCAGCTTCCTCTTAAAATGAAGCACTAACATTGTCGGCGTAGAACTTGGTTGAAAATTGTATGTTTCTCCATTCTGAGATGTTATAAGTATTTCAATTGTATCAAAGCTGTTTTTTTCGAGAGGAAAATATTGTATGGCATTAAAAGATTTATAAATTTCACTATTTTGAATCAATAGGATTGTCCTCAAACATCTTGCAAAAGTATTGCTCACTAATTGAGGTTTTATAATATCTGAATAAACAAACATTAAATCACGGGTATGATTTGGTGGAGCTGCTTGGGGGTGTTATAGAGGGATGAAAAGTTGATGTTACAATTTCATCTTCATTGATGTTTCTCTCAATAGGAGGTGATTGAGAATTATGCAAAATGTCCAAAAGCTTTTCTCTGTTTATTTTTTTATAAGGTATTTCTTGCAATATTATTTTCATAATCTCTTCGATAGATTCGTAATTGTCTTTGTACAGAGGTACATTAATCTCCCCATCACCCCCAGGAACTGCTATTGTGGTTAGAGGGGTTTCTGAATTATAAGATCCAAATGTTTGCCCTACTGAATAATCAGGACCTTCACATTCAATTTCCATGATATGTTCTGACGGACCACCATCTTTTGTAGTATTAATTATTTTAACAGAATCTGGTTTAATTGTGGAGCATTTTGTAAATTCATCTATGACGCTTTTCACACGACTATCAAAATTTTTCTCCTCTAAACTGGTCCTAAGAATTATTTCATCACGTGGTGGCTCTTCTAATGAGAATCCATTTCTCAAAAGAAAAAGTAAACTGTGAAAAGGGGTGATCGTTGCATAAATTGGTATTTTCGTAGGTTTAACCCTCTTTTCATTATGAATCAGTATAGTTCTGGCTTTATTACTTTGGGCTTTGTACGTTCATCAGCTGTTTCAGCGACATTGAATGCAATTTCAGCGAGTCCAACGACCCAGTCGTCGCCAAGGAAAAGCTTAGTCGGCAGTTTCGTCCGGAAATGTGCAAGTGTATTGCTTGGAAAATATTTCTGTGAGGAATTGCTGAGAAGAGTTAAATAAAACTCGTCTCTCATTTCAAGCGATGCCATGCTGTTTCAATAGATCAGATTGATTGATCCAATGGGGGGTGTTATCACCCTTAAATTTTACAAAGTACTGTAATTTTTTCCCCAAACCCCGGGTTTTTATAATTTTCTCTATTGGAGGGTGTCCATTCTTGATTCTTACTTTCTGCAATTGCTGCTCATAAAAGCGACCAGAAATTGGCGTATTCTTATAATCACGGAGAATGTACATGGGAAATGGAGATTTATTAATTATACGATCAATGTAAAATTTTTCCTCGGTCCAACGGGGGTGAAATCCTCTGTCAAAATTAGCCTTAGGCTTTGCAATGCGTACAAGATCATCAATTTGCAATTTATGGCGCTTATTGCTATACTTTTGTACAAAAATTTTGTTCTTTTCTCTGTATAATCTATTTAATGTAGGAATATCTTCTTCTGAAACATCTGCGGGAGACATTTTTATAGTAGAGTGATAAGAACTATTGTACACATTTATTAATTTATCGAGAACATCAACATATCTGTTCGTTTTCTTATGAGTAAAAAATATCTGAACATTAATTGCTTCAGTGTTCTGTTAAAACGTTCAACTACTGCGCATTTTACGATGGGGTTGTAAGAAAAATATTGTGCAATGTTCTTCTTCTCTAAAAATTTTTTGAACACAGAATTCTTGAATTCTTTTCCATGATCTGATTGAACTTTCTCGGGGATGTTTCCACTCTTTCAATTATGTGAGAAAAAGCCTTTGTAACCTCTTCAGCAGATTTACTCTTTAATATGCGTGCATATGCAAATTTAGAAAACACATCAATCACTGTTAAGATGAAAGTGTAATTGTCGTTAAATTTTTTGTACAGTTTCATGTCCACCAAATCAATTTCCCATAATTCATTAATGTTTGAAACAAAATATTTATTTTTTGGAAAATTCTTATTTATTGGATAATGCAAAGAATATACATCTTGCTCTTGCAAATAATTCTGAATTTCACGTCTACTGAAATTATCATGCTTCAATTTTTTGTACAAATTTTCTGGTCTAGCGTATAGATTATTGCTATTGAGATTTAGATATTCATTATCTACTGGAGTGGTGACCATTGTATCTTCTTTCTTGATGGGAAATCAATTTGTGTTTGCCCAGATGAATCTTTTGCATTTTTCTTTATATAGCCACGGGTGCGTTTTGGGGATAATTTTGGCGCGGGGTGTTTCTTCCTGGATTTTGGCACAGCAATTGGTTTGGGGCGATGGTGTCTTATCTCCAGCTAAATTCTTAGTAGGAATACTGTAGACAACTCCATCAAGTCCGGTAATTGTAAATGAATTGGGGATTGCTGATCTGCGAGATGGATCGGGATCGTATTTGGAAATTTTCTTTAAAACCTGCTGTTGAACATCTCTTGGTAATCCTTCAAAGATATGTTCATCCACAAGATCCGTTGATCATAATACTCTTCTTCTCCTGCGATGGAAGTATTATTATCAAAATCGATTTTAGATTCATCATTCTCAGGAAGCATTCCCTCAGGTGCAATGTCTTGAATCTCGTCATCGATAAACATTTCACCCTCCGTTGAAGTTACATTAGTTTTGTTCAAACTTGAAGGTCCTAAATATCGTGTTTGCGTGCCCACTGAATAAGTAGGCATTTTCAATCTTTCTTTTTCCTTTTCACTCTTTCTCATGGGAATTGCTGGCTTTTTTCGCCTCAGATCAGATTGTTTTATTAGCGCCTGCCTATATCTATACCATTTATCGACATTATTAATCTTCTTGTTGGATAAAATTTTATAAATTTCTCGGTCTAGAGATGTAAGGCTCCTTTCAAAATTAATAAAGGGTTTTAACTCTTTAAATAATTCAGGGGTAATAATAATGTATCTTTCCAGTGGCTTTTTGCTCTTGTTCATTATGGCGATATTAGTTTACCAATAACACCTGATAGCAATGTAGAGATTAAAATTGGCAAAAAACCTTCCCCTTTCTGCATTAGTATTTTCCTCTTGGAGCACTGAGAGGTTTTTGGACAGACAATCTTTCGCATCTCATTTTTATATCTTTTTAGCCTGCCAAAAGATTTAGATGGAACTTTCAAATTGCCATTCAAAGTATTATGGATAATTTCTTGTATTGCTTTAATAGTGGATGGTGAACAGTGCTTAATAATTGCCTTTCTCATCTCTTTCGGGGCATCTTTAAGCGTGTATAAAATATATTTGTTTTCCCTCAATTTCTGAAAAGGGCCTTTCGAGCTCTTCTTCTTCTTCTTTACTGTCTTTGTACGCGTCATGACTAATTAAATCCTCTTCAGTGCTAAAACACTCGCAAAAGTCCTTGTTGAAAATATTTGTACGGTATCTGAATATATCAGGTGTTTCCTGATTTAAATCTATCATGAGATAGCCGAAAGGTTGTTTAGTGCATTCCTTATATACACACAGGAGATGATTTGGATTTTCGGGATGCAACTGACGGGCCAAAGGAAAAAACTGAGATTTATCTCGCACATTTTTAAATATCACAATGTATTTCGCATTCAGGGATATTGTGCGAGAAAATCGAGATTGATAAAAAATATTTTGGCAAATAAAAATTATAGATATATTTTTGTGGTGTGATTCTTTAATAAAGAGATCACAGATGCGCGATTCATATTTCTTATCTGTCATTAAATCGTCGATAACAACTAATTTTGGAGATTTGCCATTAGCGCCAATTTTGTCCGGGATACCTTGGCATACTTTCAAATTAGGGATTTTTGGGAGACCTCCTACACTTCCACGTTCAGAGAAACACCAAAGAATTGTCTCGAAATCAGTGTTGGTTATCTCTTTTAGATTTCTTAAAATATCTGTGGAAAATGTAGATTTCCCACATCCTGAAGGGCCCGCCAAAATAATTGAAAAGGGGACTCTGAATTTAATCATTTCAATTTGGGTGAAGCATCAGTAATATTGGAGAGATTTAACATCAACTCCTATATATACACTTTTTTCCCTCATTCTCAATAAACGCTGTGAGAAAAACAAATCAAATGCAAAATGTGGAATTGCAACGCTGATAAGAAGATAGGCCATGAATAGGGGTATAATGCACAAGACAAAAGGCAAGGAGGTGAAAATAAAAAGAATTGTGTTTAAAATATTATATTTTTCTTTTATTTGTCTCTTGTATTACAAGATTGAGGGCGATCTCTCATTATTTTCCTCTTCTGGAGGTGGAGTGAAATCGCCTTCATCACCCCAGTGATGTGCAGGAGGAACAGCCCTTACGTTAAATTGGGCTTTGGTGTATCGGTTGCTCACCAGCTGCATCCCTTGGAAACTCAACTCCCACTCGCCGGGACGCACGTATGAGATGATTTCGTCCCGCAGCTCCCGGGAAAAGGAGTTAGGTAGCCATACCTTCTGCCCCGTAGTGAAAGTGACGAGGACTTGGTCCCCGTACTTTGTTGTCTTCTTCTCCATTCTTTCTATGGGGAAATATTTTCCCACTTCCAATGTAGTGGCTGACTTTGTTGGGGTGGTTGAATTAGCCCTCGTGAATGCTGCCTTGAGATCCTGTAAAGAAATAATCCAAAATTAAAATCAAGTCTAAACAAAATCAATATATAGAGAGAAAAAGACATGGAAAATTTATTGGGCGAGACTTACCATTTTTTTTAATTGAAGTTAAGAGGAAGACGTAACTGGAATTTATCTGGAGATTATCTGGGAGCCAATGTTGTCTCTTTGATGATCAGATGAGTTAATGATTTTTAACACAAATTCACTTTACAAGAAACCTCGGACTCTATGCACATTTGCTAAAATAATTTCTTTCCCACGAAAATTCACTTGGTATTAAATTTCGTCTATCTTAGCTGAAAAAATGCTAAAGTCCACGGAGGTCAATAATTTCACCATAAAGAGAAATATTGTGAAATTATTTTTCGTTGCCAATTGATTTTTTCCCACCAAAAAAGTGCAATTATGCAGATCATCATCGAGGAAAACAGAATGGACAAAAAAATTCTACGAAAACTGATCCGCTGCATTTCACACGCGCGCGAGGTGAATTTGATCCTCTTTTTCCTCTTTCTATGTCTCTCGATCAGAGTGCAGTGTATGATTCATATATGCAATTCTTGTGATTTTGGAATATGATGGGAAAATTGAAAATTGCAATTCTGCAAAAAATGTCAGGTCAACGATTCATGGGCGAAATTACATTATAAATAGAGGAAAAAAATAATTTGTCCTCACTTTTAAGTACCCAAGCAACTCATTCAATTGTTTGAAATCTCGCGGTCCGCGTAAATTATTTTACGAACATTTTTATCTAAAATGAGTGGAATCGAAGGTTTTAGTGTAGAGAAAGTGGCTGCTCTTCTAGTGAAAACTAGATCAATGGTGGATCTTATAAATTATGCACTAGAAGGAAAAAGTGTTGCGGAACTCCTCAGTTTGCTCAATGAGGAGGGCAGTAGCATCCTTCTAGATGCAATAATTTCGCGCATTGAAGACCTTGTGAAGAATGGTGGTGAGCTTAGTGAAGAAGAAAAACGATCTCTTTTAAGAAGTGCAATGGCTCATGGTCAGGGGTCCTCTTCATCGCAGGCGGACCGTGTGTACACCATCCTATTTAACAGGAAAGATACCCCGATAAGTGAACCCTCTGTGAAAAAGAGGAAACTGGATGATGCGATCCCCGGTTGTTCTAAGACCATTGATTCCAAAATTACGTGTAACTCAGTGTGCGATGTAATTGATCTGTGCGGTAGTGATTCGGAAGATAATGTTCCTGAGGAAAATCTTCCGATTAACCAAGGCCCAATTGTACAGACTGGAGGAGGTGGGATCGTGGATACTGCATCCCCAAGGACTGAGGCCTTTGATGGTGTAGAAGAAGATGATCAGCCATCATTGCTTAAAATTCTCGCGAAATCCAAAAATTATAGCGAATTTTTTAAGGTCACACAACTGATCATCAACTTCAAGTTGAACAGGCCCCAAAATTCTACGACAGGAGACTGGTTGGAGGGAGGCTTTGATGCTCTCATTAGGGAGATACAGAAAGAATCCCAATCTGATGCTGATTCCGTGATTTTGAAGGTAAATATTTTTATTCCCTTGAGAAATTTCATACATCAACCGTAACACAAAAGGGGTTTTTTAAAATGCATACATTTATTTTACAGATCTTTGTAGCAGAAGAACCCACGGAAAATGGAATTCATATCGGAAAAAGGCCATTGAATGCCCTCACTTCAGAGATAATTCTGGACATTATGGAAAAGGTATGTCTTAGAAGCATTTTAATTTTTTTATCTGATAATATATTATTATCTAAAATATTTCAATGCAAATTTCAGATCCATCAAAGTACATCAATGTTCCACTCATCTGAGGTTCTGCAAGTGAGGGCATATCTGCTTCATCCCTCCGAAGGACGTGGCAGGAACTACAATCCGGATGGAATGATAACAGAGAACATTCGCCGCTTCAAAAATAAGAGTGCTGTGGACTTTGAGAATTCGGGGAGAGACTGTCTCGCAATTTCGCTCATTGTGGGTAAGTCTCTTTTAAATAATAGTGCTGAGGCGGGCAGGACGATTTATCGGTACCAAAGATATGGCAATGCTCTTAAACAAGATGCAGAGAAATTTGTTCTCAGCCTCGGAATAAAGCCATCAAGAGAAGGAAAATACAATTTAGAATTAATTCATAAGTTTGTTCAAAAAGAAGAATACCGGTATAGAGTAAAAGTTTATAATAAATTAAATGATTTCAAGAGTATAATTTTGTCAACCAAAAAAACCAAGGATAATATTGGTAGAGTTATAAATTTATTCTATTCCGAGGCTGAGAAACATTTCTTCTGTATCAAAAACTTAAAGGGATTTTTTAATTTTAAATATGAATGCACCTTTTGTGGTCATCTATATAATAATAATACTCATGTATGCCCCGAAAAGTGCAGATTCTGCGGGAATAGTCCACCATGTCTCAATATCTCCGAGATGATTGATTGCTTAAATTGCAATCGCAGATTCCTTGGAGAAAACTGTCTCAATTTTCATACCGCAAATGGCATGTGTGGGGAGGTGAAAAATTGTAAAGACTGCGATCAGACATACAAAACTTGTGATCCGCATCAGTGTTTTACATCAAAATGCAACATTTGTTACAAAAAAGTAACCTCCCCGCACTACTGCTACATTCAACCCATGAAAAAGGCTGGTCCTAAAGAATTTTCCATAATTTTCTACGATCTCGAGTGTGAACTTGTAGAGAGGGAAAATGGTTACTCTGATCATATTCCCAATTTGTGTATAGCCCATGAGGTTTGCCATTTATGTGCAAAATCTGCAGAGTCTGATCCCGAATGTCCAAATTGTAGCCCATCAGTCAAAATTTTTGAGAATGATAGCTCCGGGTCGTGTGTTAAGAAATTTGTAGATCACGCACTCAAATTTAGACCTTTTCCTTCAGCAATAATTGCTCACAATGCCAAAAGCTATGATGGGCAATTTATTCTGGAGGAACTGTGCAAGAGGGAGGAACAGATAAACCCTATCTTCACAGGGTGTAAAATTTTATATGTGAAGATCAGAGATATTGTTTTCTTAGATTCTCTGAGTTTCATCCCTTTTGCACTGTCTAAATTTAGTGCTAGTTTCGGACTCCGTGATTGTGAAAAGGGTGAATACCCATATAAATTCAACACTTCGGCTAATATGAATTATGTTGGGAAATACCCCCCTCAAGAAATGTATGCAATAGAGTCAATGTCGTCAAATCGATACGAGAAATTTCGCGCGTGGTACGATGCTAATAAAGACAATACATTTGACAATCGGAAAGAATTAATTCATTATTGTAATCAGGACGTCAAAATTCTTAAGCTCGGGTGTTTAAACTTTATGTACTCATTTTTAGATACCACCGGAATCAATCCCTTCTTGCAGGCGATTACTCTGGCCGATGCTGTAATGAAAGTGTACAGAAAGAATTACCTTCAACCAAGAACTCTTTCTATTACACCTAAGAACAATTACAGCTCGAGCTATATTAAGCTCCAGAGCAAGATTGGATTGAAATGGCTCGTGTATCAAAAAATGACTACGGGAAAAGATATTCGCTATGAAGTTCGATTGAAAAATTCACATTATATAGTCGATGGATTTGATGACAGCACAAACACTGTGTATAGTTTCGAAGGATGTTATTATCATGGACATACATGTTTCTTGAATAGGGACTATGTATGTTCAGATAATTCATCCGACACTATACAAAGTCGTTATGAGGCAACTTTGGCACGTTTGCAGCGTATTAAAGATATGGGCTACAGTCTGGTATCGGAATGGGAGTGTGATTTTCGAAGACTTCTCAAATCAGATCCTGAATTGGAAGATTCATTGAATAAAAATCAGGAAATTATCGATGCAGAGTTTGATTTGAGAAGTGCGGTGTATGGGGGCCGAACAGAAGTGTTTAAATTATACCAAAAATGTGGCCCAGGGGACAAAATTTACTATTACGATTTTACATCACTCTACCCCTGGGCCAATAAATACTCTAAATACTTTGTTGGCCACCCGTGTATCATCAAAACCTTCGAAAATCCAGAGGACATATTAAACCATGATGGTGTGGTTAAGTGCACAGTTTTACCCCCAAGAGACTTGTATTTACCATGCTTGCCCTACAGATGCAACAGCCGTTTAATATTCCCTCTCTGTAGAACGTGCACAGAAATGGTTAACACTGATCGGTGCACACATTCGGATGATGAAAGGGCCCTCACCGGATTCTGGTCGTTAGATGAAATCCGGTTGGCTGTTCGTCATGGCTACCAAATTATCAAAGCTTTTGAGGTTTGGTCCTACCAGACAGTTCAGTACAATCGGGACACTAACGAAAGGGGTCTCTTTGCCGATTTTGTGGACAATTTCCTCAAAATCAAACAAGAGTCGAGTGGGTGGCCATCAGGAACAGAATCTGATGAGGCAAAAGAGAGTTATATCCGGGAATATTTAGAGATGGAGGGCATACAGTTAGATAGGGAAAAAATCTGTGTGAACAAAGGGTTGCGTTTGCTCACCAAACTGGTGCTAAATAGTCTTTGGGGAAGATTCATCATGCGTGAAAATTTCACAAAGACTAGCATCTGCAACTCTCCCGAGGAGTTAAATGCATTAATTGGATCAGAAGATATTCAATTGATGGATTTATATCCCGTCGGGGACAAACAGATTTTTGTTTCGTGGAAGTACATTGTCGAAGCCGAGTCTGCATCAAAGTATGTCAATCTTGGTGTCGGTATATGTACTACCACGAACGCCCGTATCAAACTATATTCTGTCCTCTCAAAATTGGGAGAAAATCTCCTCTATTGCGACACAGATTCTATGATCTTTATGGTCCCTGCTGGCGAGGAGAACCCTTTAAGCTGCGGGAAGTTTTTGGGGGAGCTCACCGATGAGCTAGTAGATTACGGTGAGGGCTCTTTCATTGACGAATATGTCAGTTGTGGGCCAAAAACGTATGCCCTTAAAATATTTTCCCCCTTAACAAATTCACACTCGTACAAAATTGTTGCAAAGGGGATCACAATGAACCATGAGGTTGAAAGGGATCTCGATTTCAATGCAATGAAGTCGATTGTCTTTGGGGATGTTGAGACACTGAGCATTGATTATAAATCTCGCATTTTCCGCCAGAAAAGATTTAAGGTCCTGTCCGGCCCAGCACAAAAAAGAGTCCAATTCACTTTGAGCAAGAGACGGTGTGTGGAGGAGTTTAAGACTGTTCCATTTGGTTTTTAAATTTGTAAATAATAAAATACATGTTGTATTATAAGTATTTTGTATTTATTTATTATTTAATTTTATATGTAGAACATTGTAGTAGTTATTTATCTCTCAAATATGTGAATAAAATAAGTTCTTTTCATTTACAACATTGGTTTTTATTCTACTTCTTTTGGCTGTTTATTTGGTACTCTGGAAAACCTTGTGGTTGATCTTGTTTTTGTATTTGCGCTTTGAGAAAATCATCGGACAGCAAGGAGAATTCATGGAATAGTCTAAAATAGTTAACAGGTAACTTATTTTCTAAATGAGCTGTAAATTGAGACATGCTCAATCTTGTCATGCCAAAATTTTTGCATGTTTGAATGTATCTCTCAAAGTATTCTTTTACATAAAATTGGATCGAGTTATTATAAATGAGAGATACATTAATAAATTCTGCCATTGATGCCAATTTTCTAAACTCTTGTAGTGTTAATAAGACTGTACAATCTTTTTGTGTCATGAGCAAAGATTTACTGTTATCTATACATACAAAATCAATTTCTAAACCTTCTTTAAAAAATGAATTTATCTGTTGAATATATGCGCTTTTTTCAAGATCATTATCCTCTGGCAGTGAAAGCCATGTATTCAAAATTGATTCACAAGTACAAAAAATTGACCATAACTTCTGATTAAACACAATCGTGTCAACTCCTAGCCAATAGTTTACAACACAAATTTTTACAGATGGTGTAAAATCCACCGATGAAAATCCTATTGATACATATGTTGTGTTTGATGCATTCAAAAAATATGTGTAGCCTCCGAGTAGTTCTATGTTCCTGTCATTCTTCTTTGGGTATTCAATCTTTCCCTGTAGAAACTCCAGGGTTTGCGTTCCGGCATCTTGACGAGTATCTGGATCCGAAGATATGATCTTAGTGTTTATCTTCCTAGGCTTTTCACTCTTCATCTTTTTCGCCATTGGCTTGCTATCCAGATCGACATGGCCATTTTTCTTTCTCAACCCAGCTTGAGCTCCTCTGGACTTCTTTCTTCCCATCAGTTTTGGCACACAAGGATTTTGTTCACTTTCTTGCACTTTCATCTTGAGTTATAGAACCTTCTGCGAAGAGTCTTGTTAACTGAATGACAATTAATCATTTGCGAAATACCTTTTAAATAAGATACTAATTTTACGATCATTCTCGTTAACATCTCCCGAAAATTTCCGAAGGAATTGATCCATGGATTTTCCTCTCGATCGAAAATAGCCAAAAACGCAACAGTATTGACCGCATACACTAGACAACGGTCCTTGTAATTGCATGTCATTAAATAACATTCTCTTCTTCTTAGAGTTGATCTTCAAATAACTCCTAATAAAGCTGTTTGAAAATAATCGACCATAGGAATCAAAGAGTTCAATATTTCTCCCAAATTTAGGTATAAAAATTGCAATCCAATGTTCTCCAGGGTGGTTTGCCTTTGCTGTGTTTATCACAATAAAGGCCGGTAATGTTAATTTTCTTTTGGGGAGACGGTCAATTGGAAAAACCCCTTTAAATATTTGTCGGGTAAATTTATTTTTTTGAAGCACTTTCGCGATATCTAGGGTATTCATTTTGTATTACCAATTATCTTCCTCACTTAAGCCTTATATAGTAATCGCAAGGACGGGAAAAAAATCCCACATCCACTGGAAAATTCCCACAGCAATTAAAAAAATCCCACGACAATTAATCTGCAATCGCATATGACACAGCCCGTGCCAATTTTTTGCTATCGGATGCACTCTTTAAGTGTGACTGGCTCACAGGAGGGCTCATATGTCCAGACAGCTCGCGCAGTAATCTGAGATCTTCTGTCTCTGCTGTTTTTCCCACCAAGTGACGCGCGCAATTATTCCCACGGGGCATGTGTATGTGTATGAAAATGTATGCATGCATGGGAAATGTCTATATGGGATATCTATGCATGGGTGACGTCAGCCTGTGGACGATGCAACGGTTCACGATTCAGCGGGAACCCACCAACATGCCGCCGTGGCCGAGTGGTCTAAGCGGTGGTACATATTACGTTTAAGACTTTAAGTACTGTCGGTTCAATCCCAGGTCTCGGCCAAAAAATTTTCACGTCGCGAAAAAAAAATTACGGGAATAGTTAATAACAGGAATAACAGAGGGCGCGCATAGAAAATAAAAGAACAGCGGTCGGTAATAAAAAATGGCGGACAAAAATAAAGAGCAGCGGTCGGTAATAAAAAATGGCGGACAAAAACAAAAATGGCGGATGGGCATTAAAAATGGCGGACAAAAAATAAAAAATGGCAGACAGTAATCAAAATGGCGGGTGGGCATTCAAAATGACGGACGGGCATTCAAAATTCAAATTTACAATCATAGATGGTGCTCGAGTGCTCTAACGGAAAATTCAAATTCAAATTTCCGCCCCGTGACGTCAGCCTCCCAGGGGGTGGTGGGGGTGTGACGTCACCCCAAAATATTGCGTCATGCCTCCAGGGTGTGACGTCAGAAAATATGTGACGTCAGAAAATATGTGACGTCATCATATACGTGACGTCACATGCAGCGACTTGCTCGACAGTGACGTCACAGCGACTTGCTCGATGATGACTCATCGTGACGTCATATACAGCGACTTGCTCGATATATACTACTATTATTATTTTTATTATTATTTTTATTATTATTATTATTATTTTTATTAAAAAATATACTTTATCTTCCATCATTTA
>NW_026604665.1:0-16210 GCF_024763615.1 Phlebotomus papatasi
TCCAAATGGAGACAAGGGAAAGTTTCTAATTGGAGACAAACAGTGTAAGTGAAATCACGATGAAAGGCTTCCAAAACCTTGTTGAGTTGCTCCTGAGTGCAGGATTTGTTATTATTCCTGGTCTTTTCTCCTTTCCCATCTAAAACAATAATTCATTAAACTATGAACAGCTTACTTTTGGAAATAAAATATTTCTAATTAACATTTTTTTCTCCGAAAACCATAACTGACGAATGTTATTGGAGTGAAATGTAGAGTTTGAGTAACTTATATAATATCAAAAATTGTGCAATTCCAGATAAGATTGTGAATAATGGTAAAATCATTGAGCTTTAACGTAAATTTTCGTGTTTGTAAATATTTTTTAATTTGTATATTAAAATTAATTGTTTAAATTGTTAAGAATTTTGGAAAACCATTTCATATTTATTCTTTACGTCTTTTCGGAAACATGTTTTTATCTTGGTCTTTTTTTGGTATTTTCTTGTTCTTGCTTGATAATTTTTTTACGATATTATTTATAATTGAAAATCCATTAAGAAGTTTTCGAATAACTATTGCAATTTGATTGAAGTTGCCTCTAAAACCGGATTTCTATTGAAAGAATCACAGTTCTCATAAACTAAAACAAGCTTATCTTTCTTTTTGATCTTTTTGATCATTTGAGATATGGGAAAATCCTTATAAGTTCTGACAATATTGATGGTTAAGATAAAAATATTCCAAATTTCCTGAAATCTGTTTTGCAGATTTCTGGATGACCGTATGTTTGCATCCTGTTCAGATGATTGCAGTGTCGTGCTGTGGGATGTTAGAAATCTCAAAACGCGCGTCAGGACACTCTTAGGACACTCAAATTGGGTTAAAAACATCGAATACTCCAAAAAAGATAATTTAATTGTGACATCGGGTTTCGACGGAAGTATCTTCACATGGGATATTAATTCAACCACAGAGACTGGACTTCTATACAAAAATGTCTTTCACACTACAGGTAACCCACAAAACGCAATATTTTTAGATTAAAAAAAAAAAGATCATTCAATTAGAAACACTTCCTCATGAACGGAAAGGCAAAAATGCAAATTACACGTGACAGGCATGAGAGAGTTCAGAGAATATTTTCAAGGCTGAAATGATTTTTGCAAAATCATATCAAATCATTAATCAGTATTAATTTGATTAATTGTGATCGTTGAGAGTGATTTGCGATTAATTGACTTAAGAGATCCATGAACTTGAGAGTTTTTTTTTGTAAGATTGTGAATACTTTATTGGTTTACAGCGAATTGCCTTTCTTTTATTCCTTTTCAAGTAAAGATGTGATAGTCTGATTGGAATCGATTGTGTTTTATTAACTTCCTAGACCTCATGAAAAGTATTTTGTGGTTTTTGTTCTAAAAATACTCATGATGTTCTTATTAGAATCGCTTTTGTCTGTAAATGTGGTATTTAATGAACTTGAAACCGCTAATAAAAATGAATATTTATACGCTTACCTTATAGTTCACTGATCTCGATGAATTGAAAAAAAAATGTTTTTTTTTTAAGAATTTGATAAATTAATTTATTTGGTCACTAATGGTAATAATAGGATTTTTGGAATCCTATTTTTACCAAATAATCATTGAATGGCACAAAATTAAAATAATATTTTTAATTTATAGATATTTAGATTTCTCTTAAATTAAGATGAAAGAGAGAAAATGGCCTAGAAAGATTGATTGAATAAGAGCGGGCTTCGATAACTAGGCTAAAAAACCAAGCCCTTTGTACCCCCGTGTGCCATTTCTTGGGTTTAAAAACAGGCGGTTTCTTGAATAAACCCTAGAATCTTTTGATCATTTTTTGAGGTTTGCAGTGCCGGGCACTCCCAAAGGAAGCAGTGCTCTACTATTTCTAGAGCAAAGCCGCAGCACCTACAATGCTACTGTAGGCTACTTATACTCAAAAAAATAGGAAAAACAATAAAATTCACAATGCAGCTGAAATAGAAATGATAAACTTCTTTGGCCAAACGGTAATCTGCAAAACTCTAATATCAAGGAAATATCAAGGCAAAATTGGAATAGATGTAGCGTTAACCTTTAACGTAGAATCGAAAATCTTTAATTTTGACACTAAATATTTAACTTAAATATTTGAACGTTCTTTTTCCCAGAACTGGAAGGGTGATCTGATAAAATTTAAAAATCAGTTTAATAATTTTTGCTGCTCGAACTCCAAAATCGAGCAGTGACCAAACGGTAAGAGTTATTGCTTTCCGATCTTCGGTGATCTTTCCTCATAAATCAATATTCTCCAGCGAACTAACTTAACCAAATTACTCCTACCGCTCCTCCCCCTTCTGGTAATTGGCTCTGATGATTTTGTTTATTTTGGATACGTTTTAGAGGTAGTTCTGCTGAACATTTCGTCCTTAGACACCTTTCACCGGTTAAATCTCTATCTTGAATTATTCAAGTTCTAAGTTCAATCACAATAAGTTCAACATCTTGTAATTCAAAATTCGATTTCATCTGTTATTATTATTATTATTATTATTTAGCGTATATCGAAATATTTGTATTAGAAGTTTTTTTTTTTTTACATCATATCCGATAAGTCCATTGTAAACCATCCAGGAGTGCCTCCCGTGGTGTCGGGATCGATAGAATAAAGGTGGATCTCGAAGATTAAAAAGCAAAAATGTTTCCTCAATTTTTTTTCAATTCGATTTATTTTTTAATATTCAGAAACACCTAAAAAAAGCTACTATTATCTCGTACAATTTAAATGGTAAAAATAGTTTTGGGTTCTAAAAAGGGTGTCGGAGCATTGGAGGGCATTATAACCTAAGAATGAGACGATCCCGTAAGGCCGTGGACAAGGGGATAGTGATCCATCTCTCCCTGAATTACTATATTGGTAAAAATTTATGATTAATGGGATCCCGGTCAAAATTTCAAACGTCAAAATCCCAAAAACCAATATCCCGAATAGGTCGAAATCCTGATAGCCAATTTTTTTTTCAAGATTTTGGCTGGGACCGGATTAAACATCTCTTCTTCTTTGTTACAACGTTACGAATGTTCTAATGGCGTTTTGACGAACTTTTTTGTATTTCTTAGCTGAGATTCTTTACAATCTCAGCTTTTGTGGTCACAGGTGAAATCCGACCTCGTCAGATCGGGCCCAAATTTTGGATATACACGTTTTGACACTCATAGATCACGAATATCATATGCGCCAAAAATCGATTTTCGTGGACGTCACGTCCGTCCGTCCGTCCGTCCGTAGTACAACCACTTCTGGAGAGAGAACGGAAAGAGATATCAGTAGTAATAATTGCGCAGAGTACTGTTTTGATGTCCCATGTGATATTGCGCACGATACTGTTGGTACGTCACGGGGTCGATAACTCTGGTGGATGGGCTACGTTCATCCCTATTCCCGCTCCCCGTTTTCCCCCCTCAGTTCCCCCCTTTCTGTTTTTTGGTTAATAATTTTAACTGAATATTGCGCACGATACTGTTTCCCTTCTGTGCCCCCTACCCCCATTTTAACTGAATATTGCGCACGATACTGTTTCCCTTCTGTGCCCCCTACCCCCATTTTAACTGAATATTGCGCACGATACTGTTTCCCTTCTGTGTGCCCTAACCCCAACTCTGCATTCATCGTTCCCCGCTCAACTCTTGCAGCCCTTGTCCACTATTGTCTTTGACTTAATAATTTTAAGTGAATATTGCGCAGAGTACTGTTGTCTGATTGGATATTGCGCAGAGTACTCTTCTCTTATTGGATATTGCGCACGTTACTGTTAATCTCATTGGATATTGCGCAGAGTACTCTTTTCTTATTGGATATTGCACAGGCTACTGTTGTTTGAATATTAACCGTTTTTTTTTGTGGACATATTGGACTTTTAAGCTCTGAGCTTTAGGCGGTTATTTTGAACTTTTTTCAGCTTTGGACTTTTTGCGATTTTTAGAGCTATTTTGAATATTAGAACTTTAATATGTAACTGAAATTACTTTGGTGGACTCTTTCTCATGTAATTTTTTCCTCCCTATGCAATTGTATGTGAAAAGATCTGCTGTCCATGGGAATCGATCACCAGACCTCTCGGTTGCGAGTCCAACACCTTATCCATTATGCCACTCGTGGCATGATAGAGTCTATGCAGAGGTCTTTCCTATGCAGTAAGTGAGATTCCTCATATACTTTGTCATATGCACTGACCATGTGTGCAAAAATGCAAATGCAAGTGTCATAGTATGCGTGAATTGCACACACACACATACTCACAGTCGAACATTGACATATCGAGCAGAACTACATCAGTGCATTCTATCTATTTATTTAGTATAGATTCAACAATTACTCATACATTGTCATATCGAACAGAGGTAGAATTGACATAGTTTATGAATTTACTAGTATATGTTCGTTGCTTACTCCCACAATGTCATATCGAGCAGAGCTACAATTGATCATATGTACGTGTTTGTGATTACAGCTCAATCCCTTCATGGGTTCAGAATGTTCCATATGATCACTGACGTCATATTCAGAAAGAAGGGAGTGATATTGCTTCTTTTCCTCATTATTGATATGCATGCAATGCAGTTATTTAATTGATCAGTGGAATTTCACAATATTTTGAAAATTTCAAATCTATCAACTCCTTAGAAGAATTGCAAATTGTGTTTTTTTTGCTATTAATGAATGAAATTTTAGTTGAGATTCTTCATAATCTTTTTCTTCTGCATTGTTCAAGTGTGGAAAAATGCAAGTGCAATATGAGACCTTTCGCGCGCTCGAGCTCGAGACCATATGGGAGAGACTCCCATATGGTCCCATTTAAGCCATTTTCATTGGATATTGAACGAATAACGTCACTGAGTTTAGATTTGAATGTAAACCGTTTTTCTTTAAGCATGCAACTTTTGAGCTTGTGTCTTTCAATAATGTTTGCAATATTTAATTTTTTTCTAAAATCGTAACATAAATTACCAAAATTAGATGGTTTTAGATTTATTTGAATTTCTCTAACATCATACATAGACATCTCTTGATAATACGATCAAATGATCTTTATGTAATTTATCTAAAAAATATTTTTCATGCAGCGAATTTAGAATCCCAATTTTCAAATAAACTGACAATCGCAGATGTTACTATGCATTTCTATACAGTTGTGGGATTATTCGAAATACGATCTCCTCTATCATGCATATAGTAAAAGAATTAAAAGATGAATGAAAAATTATTATTGAGTGCTAGAGTGTTAGATTTCTGACAACTTTGTATTACAATAATTGGCATTAAAGAATTTTTCCTAAATAGCCCCAAATTTTTTTGAACAAAATGATTCAAAGTGATTGATGTTTTCTTTTATGATAATTTAACAAGTATAAAAAAAAAAATCTTTAAAAAATGTACAGTATTTACCTAAGAATTTGCCTAATGGGGAAAAGGAAGTGGAATAAAATGAAATCGAAACCGACTTTTCGTAAATAAAAAGTAAAACTTCAGTTGTTGTAATTTAGAAAAAATGTACTACTTACCCCTCACATCCTACTTCTACACTTTTTTCTAAGATGTGAACATGACATATCCGAACATGTTTCTACGGATATGAAACAAATATTTTGCATACGTCTGCATAATTTTCTCGGAAAATTTCGTTAGTACGATCAAAAGATCCTAAATTATTTTAGAGGAATTTTAGCAATTAGAAGAAAAAACTTTTATTTGTACGTCAGATTTATTGGTGAGTAAAGGTTAAATTCTCAGTGAAAAGTAATAAGTCGCAAAAAAAAGTTGTCTGAAAATATGGAAACCCAAGAAAGATCACATCAAGTTCCAAGTATAATAAAGGAAAAGCAGCGGTTCAACAAATATAATCCTGATCCTTCTGAAGAACTTCGCAAGGAAGAGGAAAAATATGCAAAAAATCGACAACAAAATACAACTCCTGAACTACTGAATGCATACACCTACTTTCTAAATCGAACATGTACATTGTTTATCACGATCGGGTTTTCTCCAGAGAATTTTTCACCAGTTGCTAAGATATGTGCCGTAAACTACTGGAATGGAATTGATGCTGTAGAATTCACCCAAAATACATGGACAACGTTCTGTGCCAGCAAGCAAACTTTAAGAAAATTGTTGGGAGAGGATGCTGGAAAGGATGATGCTAATATGGAACTTGAGCTGCTGAATATTCAACTTGAAAACTGCGTGAACATTAGTAGTTACTATGCCGTGGAAAATTCCGAACTACTTATTCTCAGTCAAAATGATGGAAATGATCGTCTATCCCTAAATATTTCAGAATTTGAGAAATTAATGTTACTTTCTGAATTTATAAATGCAACTTTGATTTACAATACTTCTGTACAGTGGTATGTACAAGAATATTTTGAGAGATACAGCAATGCTTGTAAATCTTTAGGTGTGCAGAGATTGGAAAATTCTAATTTTTCAAACAGCAATACTTTTGATCCACCAATCAATTATTTTCGCCTGTTTCATGAAATTCCTTTTGTAGCAAGTAAATCAAATATTTTTTAAAATGTAACATGTGTATAAAAATCAAATGATGTCAAATAAAAAGATAAGAAAACGTAAATGTAAATTGTTTTAATCTTGTATATTTGCAATCTGAATCCTCTTAAGATAAGAAGAATGAAGAAAAAAATGAAACTTCAATTGCACAGGGTTATGCATTATGCCAATATTTATCTATACCAACATTCCCTTTTCATCTCAACATATTTGCTATGTGAGCAAGATTAAAGTCAATGAAATAAAATTATTTGTGAGAATTTTGTCTTGTTGTGAAAAGAAATTGTTTTACAATCAATTATTTCAACATCACACAATGTTTCATCTGTGCATCAAGAAAAGCACGACATGTTTTATTGATGCATCATGAAAAAAAACAATATGAAAATGCACTGCAAAATTTTACCAACATAAAAAAATCTGCAGAGAGAGATATCATATTTTTTATCATCTTGCATTTTTTCTGCATCAAAATAATTTCTTCACGTGAAAAAAAATCTTCAAAGTGGCGTCTGACATTTTTTCTCAACGTAATCTGATTTTTTCTTTGCAGCATTAGCAGGACTGTTTTAATTACATTTTATAGCACAATCAAAAATGATTGTATCGAACTTCTTTGACAAAATCTACTCGATTGCATGCAACTACTTTTAAACAATTCACATGATTCCTCATGTTGATGGCAACATAAAAACAAAAAAAAAATGATACTTTGATCAGATGCGAAAGAAAACTCATTTCATTGTTTTACAATCAATTTTATTTATAACTTAGTCGGTTGTAGTTTTTCATTACACAAAAAAATCTTGACTTCATTTTTGTTTTCTTCACGAGAAATATATTCTTGTAGTCTCAACGTATGGCTCTCGGCATATAGGGCAATGTCTTGTTTTTGAAGCACATCCTTGACAAGCAGCAACGTGTCCACAAGGTAGGAAAGCGGTATCGTATTCATTGTTGTAGCATATTTTGCAGATTTTATGTGATTGCTGTACAATATCGTATTCTGCTTCTACATTATCACAATCCAAAATTTGATCGCCAAAGAATATCTCGAACAAATTATCAATTGTATTTTCATCATTAGTGTTAAAGAATTGTACCATCAATTGTTTTTTCTCCAAAATAGTCATGCTTTTTCCATTTTTCATTTTTCTTGAAATTTTTTCCACTACACCGCGACGTAAAATCTCATTGTTGTTTTCATGAATCAGTTCGATCATTTGGGCAATTGACTTTTTATGCAAAATGAGGTGCACCAAATCAGACTCTGATTTATCTTTTGCCAAAGCTTCGGCTAACTGTCTCAAGCTGTACGTACTCATGGCGATGTAGATTTCTTCTGATTGATTTTTTAAGATACACCATGTTAAATAATTGTGAAAAATGTTTGTAATGAACAATTTTCAATGAAAGAAAGAAGGGAGAGGGATTTTTGGGTTAAAAACGCTCTAAATTTATACTTTTAACTTTTTATTGCAAATGATATAGAAAATTATACATCACTACTAGAATTTTCAGATGAATATACATGATCTGAAGCAGGTTTCCTAGAATAATATAACGTTTGTTCCTCAAAATCAGAAAAAAAATCTTCCGCAGGTACTTGATCTCCTTCTGAATCAGTCACATATTCTGCAAGGTAAAGATTTTTCTCCTGTTTTTCAACGTATTTTTCTGTGAGCTTATCTTTTCTTTTACACATGAGTTGATCTTCAACTTCTTTGTTAGACTCCTCTACCTCACTCCTTTGAATTTTGTGTAACTTCTCAGAAGCTATGTCACGTTCCATTTTATTTAAAATTTCTTCTATCCAAGATGGCGGGTCATCGGAATGTGGTCTTTTTCGCGTAAATCTTTCCAAAATTTTCTCAGCTTCTTCTTTCGTAGGATTATGATTTATCAAAAACTGCAAAACAGTTTCGTCAAATATAATTTTTATGAATTTCTTTATTCAAAAATATGGAACTCACCATGTTATTGTGTATCCGAAATATGTATTCTCCGTGAATTAGGTTGGCCTATCTTTCGTAAAACAAACTTATTGGTTTGACTGTCGATTATAGAATAACAACAATTTTACACACTTGGTTGAAATATCCAGTTCAAGTTATGCATCACTTAAAAATTATCCAATATTGCGAAATTCAAATATTATTTTTCACACGTGCAATGAAAAATGTCTCATAAAAGTTTCAAAATTGTACGATATTTTACTGGAAAAACACCATACGTGATAAAAAGATGAAATTTGAGATTTTCCTTCTTTGTGTGCACTAGGACATGTTTCGAACAAGACTTGATGGCCCTAGTAAAATACACTTACACGATCGCAACTTTTCTTGGAAAAAATCCATTCCCAGTTGAAATATGATCCTCTGCACACGTGCAATTAGGAATTTTTTAATAAAAATACTAAATTCCGGAATGATTTCCTGGAAAAGCATCATTTGCAACAAAAAAAAAAATGAAATTGGAGATTTTCCTTTTGCATGGACATGTTTCAAACCTCTCCTGTAGAATCCACGAAAATCGTTTTTTTTAGCGCACATATTCTTGATTTATGAGTGTCAAAAACGTGTAGATCCAAAATTTGGGGCCGGACCTGAGGAGGTCGCATTTCATCTCGGACAAAATGCACATACACCAATTGTACGGGGCACCCACCACCCCCTCCCATACCTCTATACCCCCCCCCCCCCCAACTCCTTCTCAGAATCCGATGACGTCATATTTAACTTTTGCATTAAAAATTTACACATTACACTCATTTGTTAACGTTATTTTCCCACTTGACTTGGATTTTTTACAAATTTTTATTGCGCTTGTTTAAGTTGTTATATCAGGGCTAAATCGATAAAGGTTTATTGAGTTGTATTAACCGCTTAAAATCCCGAAAATACCGAATTGGTTGATAAAGGTATCATAACTACTCCCGCAGTTGCTTTCGCACTTGCTAGTGGTAAAAGAACCAAACGCAATAAAAATTTGTAAAAAAATCCAAGTCAAGTGGGAAAATAACGTTAAAAAATGAGTGTAATGTGTAAATTTTAATGCAAAAGTTAAATATGACGTCATCGGATTCTGAGAAGGGGTTTGGTGGGGGGGGGGGGGTATAGAGGTATGGGAGGGGGTGGGTGCCCAGTACAATTGGTGTATGTGCATTTTGTCCGAGATGCAATGTGACCTCCTCAGGTCGGGCCCAAATTTTGGATCTACACGTTTTTGGCACTCATAAATCAAGAATATGTGCGCTAAAAAACGATTTTCGTGGATTCTACAGGAGAGGTTTGAAACATGTCCATGCAAAAGGAAAATCTCCAATTTCATTTTTTGTTGCAAATGATGCTTTTCCAGGAAATCATTCCGGAATTTAGTATTTTTATTAAAAAATTCCTAATTGCACGTGTGCAGAGGATCATATTTCAACTGGGAATGGATTTTTTCCAAGAAAAGTTGCGATCGTGTAAGTGTATTTTACTAGGGCCATCAAGTCTTGTTCGAAACATGTCCTAGTGCATACAAAGAGGGAAAATCTCAAATTTCATCTTTTTATCACGTATGGTGTTTTTCCAGTAAAATATCGTACAATTTTGAAACTTTTATGAGACATTTTTCATTGCACGTGTGAAAAATAATATTTAAATTTCGCAATATTGGATAATTTTTTAAGTGATGCATAACTTGAACTGGATATTTCAACCAAGTGTGTAAAATTGTTGTTATTCTATAATCGACAGTCAAACCAATAAGTTTGTTTTACGAAAGATAGGCCCAACCTAATTCACGGAGAATACATATTTCGGATACACAATAACATGGTGAGTTCCATATTTTTGAATAAAGAAATTCATAAAAATTATATTTGACGAAACTGTTTTGCAGTTTTTGATAAATCATAATCCTACGAAAGAAGAAGCTGAGAAAATTTTGGAAAGATTTACACGAAAAAGACCACATTCCGATGACCCGCCATCTTGGATAGAAGAAATTTTAAATAATATGGAACGTGACATAGCTTCTGAGAAGTTACACAAAATTCAAAGGAGTGAGGTAGAGGAGTCTAACAAAGAAGTTGAAGATCAACTCATGTGTAAAAGAAAAGATAAGCTCACAGAAAAATACGTTGAAAAACAGGAGAAAAATCTTTACCTTGCAGAATATGTGACTGATTCAGAAGGAGATCAAGTACCTGCGGAAGATTTTTTTTCTGATTTTGAGGAACAAACGTTATATTATTCTAGGAAACCTGCTTCAGATCATGTATATTCATCTGAAAATTCTAGTAGTGATGTATAATTTTCTATATCATTTGCAATAAAAAGTTAAAAGTATAAATTTAGAGCGTTTTTAACCCAAAAATCCCTCTCCCTTTCTTTCTTTCATTGAAAATTGTTCATTACAAACATTTTTCACAATTATTTAACATGGTGTATCTTAAAAAATCAATCAGAAGAAATCTACATCGCCATGAGTACGTACAGCTTGAGACAGTTAGCCGAAGCTTTGGCAAAAGATAAATCAGAGTCTGATTTGGTGCACCTCATTTTGCATAAAAAGTCAATTGCCCAAATGATCGAACTGATTCATGAAAACAACAATGAGATTTTACGTCGCGGTGTAGTGGAAAAAATTTCAAGAAAAATGAAAAATGGAAAAAGCATGACTATTTTGGAGAAAAAACAATTGATGGTACAATTCTTTAACACTAATGATGAAAATACAATTGATAATTTGTTCGAGATATTCTTTGGCGATCAAATTTTGGATTGTGATAATGTAGAAGCAGAATACGATATTGTACAGCAATCACATAAAATCTGCAAAATATGCTACAACAATGAATACGATACCGCTTTCCTACCTTGTGGACACGTTGCTGCTTGTCAAGGATGTGCTTCAAAAACAAGACATTGCCCTATATGCCGAGAGCCATACGTTGAGACTACAAGAATATATTTCTCGTGAAGAAAACAAAAATGAAGTCAAGATTTTTTTGTGTAATGAAAAACTACAACCGACTAAGTTATAAATAAAATTGATTGTAAAACAATGAAATGAGTTTTCTTTCGCATCTGATCAAAGTATCATTTTTTTTTGTTTTTATGTTGCCATCAACATGAGGAATCATGTGAATTGTTTAAAAGTAGTTGCATGCAATCGAGTAGATTTTGTCAAAGAAGTTCGATACAATCATTTTTGATTGTGCTATAAAATGTAATTAAAACAGTCCTGCTAATGCTGCAAAGAAAAAATCAGATTACGTTGAGAAAAAATGTCAGACGCCACTTTGAAGATTTTTTTTCACGTGAAGAAATTATTTTGATGCAGAAAAAATGCAAGATGATAAAAAATATGATATCTCTCTCTGCAGATTTTTTTATGTTGGTAAAATTTTGCAGTGCATTTTCATATTGTTTTTTTTCATGATGCATCAATAAAACATGTCGTGCTTTTCTTGATGCACAGATGAAACATTGTGTGATGTTGAAATAATTGATTGTAAAACAATTTCTTTTCACAACAAGACAAAATTCTCACAAATAATTTTATTTCATTGACTTTAATCTTGCTCACATAGCAAATATGTTGAGATGAAAAGGGAATGTTGGTATAGATAAATATTGGCATAATGCATAACCCTGTGCAATTGAAGTTTCATTTTTTTCTTCATTCTTCTTATCTTAAGAGGATTCAGATTGCAAATATACAAGATTAAAACAATTTACATTTACGTTTTCTTATCTTTTTATTTGACATCATTTGATTTTTATACACATGTTACATTTTAAAAAATATTTGATTTACTTGCTACAAAAGGAATTTCATGAAACAGGCGAAAATAATTGATTGGTGGATCAAAAGTATTGCTGTTTGAAAAATTAGAATTTTCCAATCTCTGCACACCTAAAGATTTACAAGAATTGCTGTATCTCTCAAAATATTCTTGTACATACCACTGTACAGAAGTATTGTAAATCAAAGTTGCATTTATAAATTCAGAAAGTAACATTAATTTCTCAAATTCTGAAATATTTAGGGATAGACGATCATTTCCATCATTTTGACTGAGAATAAGTAGTTCGGAATTTTCCACGGCATAGTAACTACTAATGTTCACGCAGTTTTCAAGTTGAATATTCAGCAGCTCAAGTTCCATATTAGCATCATCCTTTCCAGCATCCTCTCCCAACAATTTTCTTAAAGTTTGCTTGCTGGCACAGAACGTTGTCCATGTATTTTGGGTGAATTCTACAGCATCAATTCCATTCCAGTAGTTTACGGCACATATCTTAGCAACTGGTGAAAAATTCTCTGGAGAAAACCCGATCGTGATAAACAATGTACATGTTCGATTTAGAAAGTAGGTGTATGCATTCAGTAGTTCAGGAGTTGTATTTTGTTGTCGATTTTTTGCATATTTTTCCTCTTCCTTGCGAAGTTCTTCAGAAGGATCAGGATTATATTTGTTGAACCGCTGCTTTTCCTTTATTATACTTGGAACTTGATGTGATCTTTCTTGGGTTTCCATATTTTCAGACAACTTTTTTTTGCGACTTATTACTTTTCACTGAGAATTTAACCTTTACTCACCAATAAATCTGACGTACAAATAAAAGTTTTTTCTTCTAATTGCTAAAATTCCTCTAAAATAATTTAGGATCTTTTGATCGTACTAACGAAATTTTCCGAGAAAATTATGCAGACGTATGCAAAATATTTGTTTCATATCCGTAGAAACATGTTCGGATATGTCATGTTCACATCTTAGAAAAAAGTGTAGAAGTAGGATGTGAGGGGTAAGTAGTACATTTTTTCTAAATTACAACAACTGAAGTTTTACTTTTTATTTACGAAAAGTCGGTTTCGATTTCATTTTATTCCACTTCCTTTTCCCCATTAGGCAAATTCTTAGGTAAATACTGTACATTTTTTAAAGATTTTTTTTTTATACTTGTTAAATTATCATAAAAGAAAACATCAATCACTTTGAATCATTTTGTTCAAAAAAATTTGGGGCTATTTAGGAAAAATTCTTTAATGCCAATTATTGTAATACAAAGTTGTCAGAAATCTAACACTCTAGCACTCAATAATAATTTTTCATTCATCTTTTAATTCTTTTACTATATGCATGATAGAGGAGATCGTATTTCGAATAATCCCACAACTGTATAGAAATGCATAGTAACATCTGCGATTGTCAGTTTATTTGAAAATTGGGATTCTAAATTCGCTGCATGAAAAATATTTTTTAGATAAATTACATAAAGATCATTTGATCGTATTATCAAGAGATGTCTATGTATGATGTTAGAGAAATTCAAATAAATCTAAAACCATCTAATTTTGGTAATTTATGTTACGATTTTAGAAAAAAATTAAATATTGCAAACATTATTGAAAGACACAAGCTCAAAAGTTGCATGCTTAAAGAAAAACGGTTTACATTCAAATCTAAACTCAGTGACGTTATTCGTTCAATATCCAATGAAAATGGCTTAAATGGGACCATATGGGAGTCTCTCCCATATGGTCTCGAGCTCGAGCGCGCGAAAAGGTCTCATATTGCACTTGCATTTTTCCACACTTGAACAATGCAGAAGAAAAAGATTATGAAGAATCTCAACTAAAATTTCATTCATTAATAGCAAAAAAAACACAATTTGCAATTCTTCTAAGGAGTTGATAGATTTGAAATTTTCAAAATATTGTGAAATTCCACTGATCAATTAAATAACTGCATTGCATGCATATCAATAATGAGGAAAAGAAGCAATATCACTCCCTTCTTTCTGAATATGACGTCAGTGATCATATGGAACATTCTGAACCCATGAAGGGATTGAGCTGTAATCACAAACACGTACATATGATCAATTGTAGCTCTGCTCGATATGACATTGTGGGAGTAAGCAACGAACATATACTAGTAAATTCATAAACTATGTCAATTCTACCTCTGTTCGATATGACAATGTATGAGTAATTGTTGAATCTATACTAAATAAATAGATAGAATGCACTGATGTAGTTCTGCTCGATATGTCAATGTTCGACTGTGAGTATGTGTGTGTGTGCAATTCACGCATACTATGACACTTGCATTTGCATTTTTGCACACATGGTCAGTGCATATGACAAAGTATATGAGGAATCTCACTTACTGCATAGGAAAGACCTCTGCATAGACTCTATCATGCCACGAGTGGCATAATGGATAAGGTGTTGGACTCGCAACCGAGAGGTCTGGTGATCGATTCCCATGGACAGCAGATCTTTTCACATACAATTGCATAGGGAGGAAAAAATTACATGAGAAAGAGTCCACCAAAGTAATTTCAGTTACATATTAAAGTTCTAATATTCAAAATAGCTCTAAAAATCGCAAAAAAGTCCAAAGCTGAAAAAAGTTCAAAATGACCGCCTAAAGCTCAGAGCTTAAAAGTCCAATATGTCCACAAAAAAAAACGGTTAATATTCAAACAACAGTAGCCTGTGCAATATCCAATAAGAAAAGAGTACTCTGCGCAATATCCAATGAGATTAACAGTAACGTGCGCAATATCCAATAAGAGAAGAGTACTCTGCGCAATATCCAATCAGACAACAGTACTCTGCGCAATATTCACTTAAAATTATTAAGTCAAAGACAATAGTGGACAAGGGCTGCAAGAGTTGAGCGGGGAACGATGAATGCAGAGTTGGGGTTAGGGCACACAGAAGGGAAACAGTATCGTGCGCAATATTCAGTTAAAATGGGGGTAGGGGGCACAGAAGGGAAACAGTATCGTGCGCAATATTCAGTTAAAATGGGGGTAGGGGGCACAGAAGGGAAACAGTATCGTGCGCAATATTCAGTTAAAATTATTAACCAAAAAACAGAAAGGGGGGAACTGAGGGGGGAAAACGGGGAGCGGGAATAGGGATGAACGGTAGCCCATCCACCAGAGTTATCGACCCCGTGACGTACCAACAGTATCGTGCGCAATATCACATGGGACATCAAAACAGTACTCTGCGCAATTATTACTACTGATATCGACAAGCGGTTTCCGGCAAAGGTTTAAAGTAATTGGGCCGCTAGAAGTTGATGATGTCAAATCCACCCCCCACCCCCCCCTTCCGCCATTTTGGAACACCCCCAAATTTGTTTTCTCAATAACTCAGCTCCTATGGCATGGATCAATCTCAAATTTTAGTATGTTATAGCTGGGCCTAAGAGCTTTCGATCGATACAAAATTTAACTCCCTCCGACCCCACTGACTCGAGTAAGAGAAATAAATTAGTGTTTTGGGAAGCTCTCGTAGAGCACTACAACCTTTGCTACACCCCAATTTCATACGGTTTAATCGAACGTCCGATTAATCGAAAAATCGATTTTTGATTAATCGATCTCGAATATTTCGAATAAATTTAAATTTTAATATGATGTAGCTGAGGTCAAGAGCTTTCCAACGGTGGGTCGCACTACTCCCTCAATGTTCCCTGACCCGAGCTATAATCAAAAATGTCTTGACCGGATTGCATTTTCTGTATTTATAAAGAGATTTCGATGAAATTTTAGCCTATATTGTATCTAAGAGCACGATCTTTCTAATAATGGGTCCCATCCGTCTCTACCCCAACCCACTGTACCCCGACCCTTAC